>NC_082643.1:16274769-16578192 GCF_028023285.1 Balaenoptera ricei
GGAAGAAGCTAATGATTTTAAAATTTCCTATTATTTACTTTGTCATTTAAATGGCATGAACATACTTTATATTTACCTTTGTAAATCGTATGAATGTAATTACATACATATATGTGTGTCTATCTTAAAGAATGCCTATTTGTGTACACATATATGGATATCTGTATACACATACAAAAGAGACACAAAACCCTAAGAATCTGAAGATCTTCTAATTGCATAGGAATTAAGGGAGGTTACACCAAAATCTGTATCTTTTTTGAGAGAGGACTAATTACAACAGTGAGCAAACTATTAATAGTCTGTGCTTTGATAAAATCTGATTTTAAATATTCAACGGGACATCGCATTTAAGAAAACAAAAAGAGAAAGAGAGGCAAACACTTTCCTTGTATCCATTTTGTAGGACTGAGGTGTTGATTTTTTAACTTTTTGGAAGAAAATCCAGATTTTGCTGACTTTGTTGATTTTATATAAATCTGTTGGTGGTGTACTTACGCACCGACCTAAATCCTTAGTCTCACCTGTGCCCCACTTCTTTAGTTTGATTCTAAATTGCTAAGCCCAGGAATAGCATCTCCTTTATCACAGTCTATTCTAGGGCTGTCTTTGACTTCCTTGCCTTAAAAGAAATCCCTGTTTTCCTAGCTTTGTATGCAGCCGTTAATGTCTTAGGCATTGTCTACAGATGCTCACCTCCTTTCCCTATCTTTTAATTACTGCTTTGAGGGAATATTTCAGAGTCTTTCCAGAAAACGGCTAATCCAGCCATTCTACAAAGAGAAGAAAAAACAATATTCTTTATCCTAGAACCAGGAGAAATAAAATGTCTCCATAAATTCACCTCTGTGCCTTCAAATCTGTAACGTTTCTTAGACTGATTTAGTGATATCCTTTTCTGCATTGTTTTGTTAAGGGTAGGGATAAGTTCTCCAGTTATACTATCCATTATTATCAGAGAAGGCACTTCTTACACTGCAAAATATTATCCAAATAACACTTATTGCTGTTATAATTATTATATGTGACTTGGGGGCTTGTAAAACAAACATGCTGCCTCTCTCCCATCCTCCTCTGAGCTGAGCATCATGTTTGTCACATGACAAATTTTAAATCCATGCTTAAGTTTTGATTACTATGTAAAATTTGACATCATGTTGAATAAATCACACACAGAAGGCAGAGCACTGTTTTATAACCCACCACTCCTTTGCTTTGCACCAAATCACACACCACACAATGCCCTGAGCTGTAAAATAATATATGATTATGAAAGCATGGGGGCAAGGATGTCCTCAGATGCTGATGTTGTTTACAAAATTTTTGAGCATGTTTACAGTTGCAAAGATTCAGTGGTGCTTTCCCCTCCCTGTCATGACATCCACCGTAAAAGTAACTCAAAATTCCTTCTACTTTATTGCAGGTGCAATACTTAGGTGTGTTTTCAAAGAAAACTAAGCTTTCTATATGCACAGAAATAATATTTATATAAAGATATTACTTCTCTCTGAATAGCTAACCTTATTTGAGGGGGGGAGTCTATGACTTTCCTGTTAAGTGTGTTTGTGCCTGTGTGTATGTGTGTTGAGCCAGTGCCCTCTGACCTGGGATTTTGCAGAAGAAATATTTTTTGATGTTGCTTTATTCCATTAGATGTGTAAATCACTAGTCTGCATTCTGTTCTATTAAGCTCGGTGACTCACCACACTTATTCACTTGCCCTCAATCCTTCTCCCTCTTTTCTCCATTAGGTATTAACTGGAACCTGCTTTCTTACTCTGAGCAATTAAAGAAGCATAGTTAATCTTCTTAGGAGCTACATGTAAAATGACAAAGTATGTGGTAACATCCTTTTAGCACTCCATTTATTCCAATGTAATTTCTGAAGTAAGAAAAAAATTCCACAGTTCATTTAATTAATGTATAACTACAAGTGAGATGGATTGAGAGCAGAAAAAACTCTCTTCCCACAAAAAAAATGTCGAGTTCTTATCAAACTATTTTAAAGAAGAGTTTTAGAGTATTCTCTTGTCCAAAAAAACATCATAAGGAAAGACAGCTCCCTCCCCCTCAGCTGTTGTTACTCTGAACCGGAAAATACTTTTAAAAATTGACAATCAAAAGCAACTCGTACAGCATTCATACCTTCTTTCTCCCCTTCTTTTTTTTCCCCATTCTTCTTTTATCCACTTCCCTTTCCCTTGATAGTTTTTTATTTTATCACCTCCCTTTATTTTACAGTCTCTGAAAAGACAGTTTTTCTTGAGTTTATACATGATGTGACTATCAAGTGAAGGACTCTTTGGTAAATTTGAAGACAACAGATATGTAACATTTTATTGATATACTAAACCACTGTTCACTAACCTCATATTTAGAACTCAGTTATTGTCCTAAGGTTCTAAACTTATAAAAGTGTTCATTTATAGACATCTTAGGGTCAAATTAATTTTAGATACAGTCATTTGTCCTAGTTGAAAATATTTTCAGATATTTTTGATTTTTAGTCTGTGTAAGTTCAATGGAAAAGTTAAGGTACTTAAAGCATTAACACATGTGGTAAAGTCTTTAAAGTTCTCAAAATAATTTCCCCAATACAATTATGTAAAGTCTAATGTTAAGGTTATAATTTAAATTTTCTCATATTATCAGATGCACCAACAAAAAAGGTTCATGGTATCAAGTCTTCAAATTATATTTAAGGAACACTTTTTAGTCTTTGCAAAAATATACAATTATATGAAATCACTGTGACCAGAACTTTGCCATTTAAGGTTTTGACTTTGAGTTTAAATTTATAAGGTTTTTGCCTGGAGTTTCCAAGAAGTTTGAGATATTTTAATAAAATAATATATTACTAAAATAATATTCATGTTGGTAATGGGAATAAAATAACAAAATTAAAACTGGAAGAGTTAAAAGAAATCATCCTAGGCATCACCTAAAACAAGTCCTTAGGGCTCTCTCTGATCTGTAGAATGCTATCGCACTTTTACCCCGTGTGTGTGTGTATTTTATATATATATATGTATATATATATATATGTATATATATATATATATAGATAGATAGATATAGTCATATATTATCTGCATGTATTATTGTCCAGCCTAACTTTTCTCTTTTAGTTTTAATAAAATAATTATTTTAAAAAGTTTACTTATTTTCTTTCTGCACTTAATTGGACCATTTTGTATATCCCCAGTGGAAATACTGTTATAGACATTGAATTTGACAGATAATTTAACTGAGTTATTCTGTTAGCTAATTAATTGCAAAATCTAGTTGGAAAATAAGCTGTCGACTCTATGTCCAAAAATTCTTTGAGCATGTTGGATTTCCTGTCTAAAAATTTAAATAATTTCATGTATTTCTGATTATTAATCCAATAAACATATCACTCTCATTTACTGAATATCCATTAAGTACAAGGAAAATGTGAGTTAGTTTTCTTATTTGTAGGAGACAACTCGAGGTCATATAGCTTTAAGAGTTTCTCTGTGTCCTTGATGGTTGGCTCATAAAATCAGATAATTCAATATAAGTGGATATGTTGTGTCACTGGGTTTTAAACTAATAGGAATAGAAAGGAAAAGAGGTAATGGAAAGAAATGATTCCAAAAAAATCACCTCTACAGAAGTAAGGTCTGTGTCAAGGACCCTTGGCAGTGAACCAACAAGAAATCTACAAGGGCTCTTTGAGTCATGGCTTTCCTGATTTTGTAGTTCATGTTAATTCATACATTCATTCATTCAACAGCTACTATTGAATGCCCACTTTGTGATAGGCACCATGCCCCCATGCCCTCCACTCCCCTCACATAACATCCTCCCAAGTCCCAGAAGTCCATTGTCTTATGTAATTTTCACAAAGACAAATTCATTCTGACAATCTCATTGCATTTATTTCACTCAGGTGCAACATGTCTGGGTTTTGTTTTTATGTTGTGGGAGATATTTTGGAAATTAGAGCAAAGAAAGAAAGGACTGTGGGTTTGAATTACCTGGGGGCAAAAAAGCAGCGGCATCAACAGGGAAGTCAGAAAGTTAAGGAGAAACCAAACTCAGAAACACAAAAGAATCCTCTGAGATACAGAGAATGTACTGAGAATTTAAGCCAATATTTGAAGATGTTTGATGGTTGATTTTTGGTTGTTGATCATCAAATATAATGATCAACTATTGGGAAAAATAATTGTCTCTAATATCTTGAGGTTATTTTGCAGCATGTCTGCTACTTGTAACTGTTAATAGTTATTTTCTACCAAGACATCATTTTTTCTTCTTTTTATTTACTTTTTAATTTCAAGACATAATTTACTGAAACCAAAAAAAAAAAAGTGAAAAGGTAGAATATTATCAAATTCTTGCCCTATAAAGTGTGTAAACCATCTGTATCTCTTCTAAAACTTTATTTCCTATAATTAAATGTATTTAAAACTTATCACTGGTAAATCTGGATTAAATCTGAAGACCAGTAAGAAATACAATAACAAAACACTGGCATTATTGAACATTTGCAGTGTGCTAGGGATTAATCTCTGTGTTTTAGACAAACTACTTCATGTGTTCTTTACATAATCCCTGTGGAGTTATTCTATTATTAATCTCATTCTACATATGAGAAAACTAAAACTTCAGAGATCCAGTGATGTCACCCAGATAGTAAATTCTAGATCCAGAATTAAAAACACCTAGGTGGGTCTGACTCTAGACTTTTCTCTCTTTCTTCATCACTGCTACCATTTCCAGTCTGCTACGTTTATTTTACAAATCCAAATCTTAAAAAGGATGGCAAGTTTCAATTACATTCACTAGGGCCCTCCTATCCAAAATAATTGTGAATTATTTTAAAATAATTTTATTTTAAAATTAAGACCCTTAGTTGGAGGAGTCTCTCCAAGGCTCAGGAGACCAATCCTCTCAACTGAAAAGACAGGTTTGCATTTATCCTGCACACCAGGAGGGGACAGCCATGCAGGTAAGGCGCAGTCTCTTTGAGCAGAGGTGACTGCAAATCATATATAATGTTTTGGGGAAAGCATGGAGTTCAGGGATTGGTGGAGTTCAGGGGCAGAAGTGGGTTGAAAACTGGGTGAGGCTGTTATTGACTGGTTGGCCTCAGAGGTGTGTTTAATGGAGTGCCTAGTCCCTGAGTAACTGCATTTCAGAAAGGAAGGACTTTCTTATTAGTCAGGTTGCAAGTTGTTGTCATACAAGGAATGGATTTTAAGCTGGTTCTGACGGCTACTTGTTACTATGGCTACAAAAGACCAGTTTTTCCTGAGTGTAGGAATTTTTAATCTCAGTTCCAGTTAAAACTGTAAGTTATATCTCAATCTGGTTAATATTTTTGGTTTATTTCTATAAAAGAACAGAAATCTTACTTCCTTCTGTACTAACTATAATATATAAAATTCACTCTGAGAATATACCTATCCATTATCATGTGTTTGGTTGCCAAACATCTCAAAGTCAGCTCGTATTTCATGTCATTATTGATACTTCAAATCTTTTTTCTTTTCCTTAAAATTTGAGTAAAGAATGAATTGTGGTGGACCATTTGGAATGCTTTTATAGGAAATAGTAATATTTAAGTAATACCTCACTGATAAATATATCTTCTTATTATTTACATTCATAGGAAGTTATTTCAGTAGCATTAAAATAATTAGTAAAATAGCAAAATAGAATAATAAGTAAAGTAATAAATCATAAAATAATTATTCAAGAAATTCTTCTTGCAGAAGTTTTAACTGGTTTCTTTTTTTCTTTGCCTTCCCTGGAATTAAGTTATTTTATCATTATCTTTGCTACAAGTCTTTCATGCATATACATTTTAGATTATCCTTAACAGGAACATTGTCATGAAAAGTGAGAGAGTGAGTATGAATATTCATATATACAAATTTTATAGTTTGGGATAAGGCTCCTGGAATCAGACGGTCTGTATTCAAATCCTGGCTCCACTTTTTCTCGTCTGAGTGACCTTGGGTACATGACTTGACCTTTCCAGTCCTCAGATTCCTGCTTTATGAAATGTAGAGAATCTCAGACTCTTCCTCATGGGGTTACTGTGAGGAATCAATAAGGTAATACCTATAGAATTCTTCACATTTTATGTGCTTAAAAGGGAACCTTCTGTAAGTGTTAGTTGCTAACATTACCATTATTATTATTGTTTTTTTTTTACTACTTTGGAGATTTTCGACAAATTAAGTTATTGATAGATACAATATTATTTTCAATGTTTATCATTTAAACAAATTAACATACATTTTTTAAGCAGACACTATATCTGTGCACGTCACTAAATTAAATACAGGGAAAATAATTAAAAATTAATATTATGTTTTGCTTGTCTTTAAGAAACTAATACATATGGTATAATATTGGGATTCAATTTTATATTTTTAGAGGGATAGTCACTTTGTGTCCACACCATTTGTTTTACTTGGGCCAAAATCCTATTTATTTGATTACCATGTCTTTATACTATGTTCTGCCATCATATACTTTTTTTTTCTTTTCCTGATTCTTCTTCTCTTAAAATTTCTTGGCTAGTCTCAGATAGTATTTGTTATTTAAAATATGAAACATGCAAACACACACAAAAAAATTGCTAAATGCAATTCCCCCTAATATCACTTTTGAGTTTCCAGTTGGATCTGCATATGCATTATCTTTTGGAAAGCTGATCTACATATGGCAAAAAATCGTTTCATATGAGAGAGACACATGGTCTTCCCATATATTCAGATAATATTTTATGACATTTGATGAGATTAAATAGCTTGTTTCTTCTAAGTCTTTTGCCTCTCTAAATTTATTTTTAATTTTTAAAATTTATTTGGTGTATTTATATAATTAGATTGACTTTTCCTTTTCTAAGAATAATGCTAATACTACTAATAAAGAAAGAAACAGCCTGTATAAGATATAATACTAAACTTTGATACTTGGAGGAAGGCAAGACTAAGTTTGTAATAAATAAGTTAATTTTACAGAAATACTAGTTGTTCCAAATAGTATTCTTACATCTACAGTCACATTGCAGGATCATGTTTATTAACTCATTCAACTGAACCAAATATTAACCTTATTTTGTTCAGTCTCATTAAATAGAGCTAATTGTTATTTTTACATACTATTTTTCTTCTCCTATCATATTTTAAATATGGCACTCTCTAAAGACAGGAAAATAAGGAAAATTCCTTCTCAAATGTTTTCTACTCTAGATGTTCCATAATGATGCCATCTACTAACTACTCTTTATTTCACAATTTTCTGTGATGACCTAACATTAATTAAATAAATGTAGAGTGGTTGCCACTATGTGCCAAACACCGTGCTGTGTCCCAGTAGCTTATAGATATGAGCTTATAGATATAAGCCAGGTATGCTCTCTGTCTTCATAAATCTGAGAGTCTATAGAGGACAATGGTACTCTTTGCAAAATGCTAGTAAATCTCTCCATCTATACACACTTAAATGGCTTCTGAATTGATTATAGATATTTTTGTCTAATCAATTGATGATAATATTAAGTAAAAATGAAACTATGACACATTAATAAAAGTGAGATAATTAGGTCACAGATAAAGAAATCTGTGCCTATGTTGCTATTACCCCGTGTTTGATCATCATGATTAGTTTACCTTATTCTTTGTCCATGGTAGTAGCCTAAACACTTAAAACTAGGCAGTTATTGCTAGGATGATTATTCCAGATATTGTGAATGTTTCAACACATATCCCCATTGGGGAGAAATGCTTTTCAAGTTGACCAGTAGCATTATCTTTATCTACAGAGGGCAAGACCTCTTTAAATAAATGGTTTTTTTTGAAATGTATTATGAGACATTTGCTTTTTTGTGGTTAAGGTACATGCCATGTTAATATTTGTCTATTATCTCATCATTTTACAATACCTATTGCAGGTAAATTCTGAAGAAAATTTTACTTAGCAATAAGCTAATTCCAATTTAGCAATAAGCAACCCTCCTGCATAGAATTAGGATTGCTGTCTCCAACTTTGCTTTTCCAATGATGTATTTTACTGCAAAACTAAATGTTACATCAACATGAAAGCAGTAATTTAATTTAATAAATATACTTGTATTTACCAGGCAGTCAATACCCTCAATTATGATACATATATTCAAGCAATAAATTTGAAAAATCTCTTAAATAATAGTTTTATGCTATCATTTTTAGATGTGAATACAACAATAAAAGTGTTATATAAAATTTTGTCTTCAAAATTTGATATTAAAAAACACACTGGCAAAAATGATCATAAGGTGAACATTTTATTAATAGACACCATATAACTTTTTTTTTTCTTGTCCAAGATGAATCATCTTTTTATTTTTATTTATTTTTAAACATCTTTATTGAAGTATAATTGGTTCACAATGGTGTGTTAGTTTCTGCTTTATAACAAAGTGAATCAGCTACACATATACACACGTTCCCATATCTTCTCCCTCCCGCATCTCCCTCCCTCCCACCCTCCCCATCCCACCCCCCCAGGCGGTCACAAAGCACCGAGCTGATCTCCCTGTGCTATGTGACTGCTTCCCACTAGCTATCTATTTTACATTTGGTAGTGTATATATGTCCATGACACTCTCTCACCCTGTCACATCTCACCCCTCCCCCTCCCCATATCCTCAAGTCCATTCTTTAGTAGGTCTGTGTCTTTATTCCCATCTTGCCACGAGGTTCTTCATGACCTTTTTTTTTTTCCCCTAAGATTCCATATATATGTGTTAGCATACTGTATTTGTTTTTCTCTTTCTGAATTACTTCACTCTGTATGACAGACTCTAACTCCATCCACCTCATTACAAATACCTCCATTTCATTTCTTTTTATGGCTGAGTAATATTCCATTGTATATATGTGCCACATCTTCTTTATCCATTCATCCGATGATGGACACTTAGGTTGCTTCCATGTCCTGGCTATTGTAAATAGAGCTGCAATGAACATTTTGGTATATGACTCTTTTTGAATTATGGTTTTCTCAGGGTATATGCCCAGTAGTGGGATTGCTGGGTCGTATGGTAGTTCTATTTGTAGTTTTTTAAGGAACCTCCATACTGTTCTCCATAGTGGCTGTATCAATTTACATTGCCACCAACAGTACAAGAGTGTTCCCTTTTCTCCACACCCTCTCCAGCATTTATTGTTTGTAGATTTTTTGATGATGGCCATTCTGACCGGTGTGAGATGATACCTCATTGTAGTTTTGATTTGCATTTCTCTAATGATTAAGGATGTTGAGCATTCTTTCATGTGTCTGTTGGCCATCTGTATATCTTCTTTGGAGAAATGTCTATTTAGGTCTTCTGCCCATTTTTGGATTGGGTTGTTTGTTTTTTTGTTATTGAGCTGCATGAGCTGCTTGTAAATCTTGGAGATTAATCCTTTGTCAGTTGCTTCATTTGCAAATATTTTCTCCCATTCTGAGGGTTGTCTTTTGGTCTTGTTTATGGTTTCCTTTGCTGTGCAAAAGCTTTTAAGTTTCATTAGGTCCCATTTGTTTATTTGTGTTTTTATTTCCATTTCTCTAGGAGGTGGGTCAAAAAGGATCTTGCTGTGATGTATGCCATAGAGTGTTCTGCCTATGTTTTCCTCTAAGAGTTTGATAGTGTCTGGCTTTACACTTAGGTCTTTAATCCATTTTGAGTTTATTTTTGTGTATGGTGTCAGGGAGTGTTCTAATTTCATACTTTTACATGTACCTGTCCAATTTTCCCAGCACCACTTATTGAAGAGGCTGTCTTTTCTCCACTGTATATGCTTGCCTCCTTTATCAAAGATAAGGTGACCATATGTGCGTGGGTTTATCTCTGGGCTTTCTATCCTGTTCCTATGTGCGTGGGTTTATCTCTGGGCTTTCTATCCTGTTCCATTGATCTATATTTCTGTTTTTGTGCCAGTACCAAACTGTCTTGATTACTGCAGCTTTGTAATATAGTCTGAAGTCAGGGAGCCTGATTCCTCCAGCTCCATTTTTCGTTCTCAAGATTACTTTGGCTATTCGGGGTCTTTTGTGTCTCCATACAAATTGTGAAATTTTTTGTTCTAGTTCTGTGAAAAATGCCAGTGGTAGTTTGATAGGGATTGCATTGAATCTGTAGATTGCTTTGGGTAGTAGAGTCATTTTCACAATGTTGACTCTTCCAATCCAAGAACATGGTATATCTCTCCATCTATTTGTATCATCTTTAATTTCTTTCATCAGTGTCTTATAATTTTCTGCATACAGGTCTTTTGTCTCCTTAGGTAGGTTTATTCCTAGATATTTTATTCTTTTTGTTGCAGTGGTAAATGGGAGTGTTTTCTTAATTTCACTTTCAGATTTTTCATCATTAGTATATAGGAATGCAAAAGATTTCTGTGCATTAATTTTGTATCCTGCTACTTTACCAAATTCATTGATTAGCTCTAGGAGTTTTCTGGTAGCAGTTTTAGGATTCTCTATGTATAGTATCATGTCATCTGCAAATAGTGACAGCTTTACTTCTTCTTTTCCGATTTGGATTCCTTTTATTTCTTTTTCTTCTCTGATTGCTGTGGCTAACACTTCCAAAACGATGTTGAATAATAGTGGTGAGAGTGGGCAACCTTGTCTTGTTCCTGATCTTAGTGGAAATGGTTTCAGTTTTTCACCATTGAGGACAATGTTGGCTGTGGGTTTGTCATATATGGCCTTTATTATGTTGAGGAAAGTTCCCTCTATGCCTACTTTCTGCAGGGCTTTTATCATAAATGGGTGTTGAATTTTGTCGAAAGCTTTCTCTGCATCTATTGAGATGATCATATGGTTTTTCTCCTTCAATTTGTTAATATGATGTATCACGTTGATCGATTTGCGTATATTGAAGAATCCTTGCATTCCTGGGATAAACCCCACTTGATCATGGTGTATGATCCCTTTAATGTGCTGTTGGATTCTGTTTGCTAGTATTTTGTTGAGGATTTTTGCATCTATGTTCACCAGTGATATTGGCCTGTAGTTTTCTTTCTTTGTGACATCTTTGTCTGGTTTTGGTATCAGGGTGATGGTGGCCTCTTAGAATGAGTTGGGGAGTGTTCCTCCCTCTGCAATATTTTGGAAGAGTTTGAGAAGGATAGGTGTTAGCTCTTCTCTAATGTTTGATAGAATTCGCCTGTGAAACCATCTGGTCCTGGGCTTTTGTTTGTTGGAAGATTTTTAATCACAGTTTCAATTTCAGTGCTTGTGATTGGTCTGTTCATATTTTCTATTTCTTCTTGGTTCAGTCTCGGTAGGTTGTGCTATATAACTTTTATAAAGGTAATATAGGATCAAAGAATGCATTGGTGATTTTGTATCTGCTATTATATGTAAGATCACTCATTTTATGGAAATCTCTTACTCTGTTCAAGTTTCTGTTTTCCCGCCCTCTCAAATCTCTTGTGAGTTCCACCATCTGTTTTTAAAAGAGCAATATACCTGTCTAGCCTCCAGCTATTTTGCCTTTGACTCTAGCAATCAGATGAAACATTCAGTAACTTGACAGAAATGGCAGCTCTTTCTGTTCCTTAGCCCCCTCTCCGGAAAGAGCATTTTAACTCCCTACATGTGAAAGCAGTAAGCCTGTTTTCTTAGGATTTGGCATGTCAACCTAAGAGCTCTGTGAAGAGGACCTGAGAGCAGCTTATAGAAGCTGAGAGCAATGTCTGGGTGTTAGGCAGCAAGAGAACAAGGGCTTGAGTCTTACAGGAACAAGGGACTGGATTCTCTCAACCCAAATGCATCCCCTTCCCCAGAGCCTCCATCTCTGTGTTATTGGGCATTTAGACTGTTTAGGGTTTATAAATTTTTAAGAGTGTAATTTCTGAAGAAAGACTACTTAAATTTGTATTTCAACTCCATTATAAGCTTTCTGTGTGACTTTGGGAAAGTCACTTAACGTTTCTGTGCTTCTGTTTCTACAAGGGTAAAATGGGTCTAACAATAGCACTTAATTTAGAGGGTTATTTTGTGGATTAAATGAGTTAATATATATAAAAAACTTAGAATTCCTGGCATATAGAAAAGTCCTAAATAAATGTTAGCTATTTATACTGTATGCCATGTTTTTGGCTTTTACAGCTGTTATACAAATGCCTAGATTAGAAATGTAATGACAAATAATTAAATCACTGAATCAAATCATTGCACATAATAAGAACAAAACCATTTTCTATTACAAATAGGTAGTAAATTGTAACCTATAGAGAAAATTGAAAATGAGGTAAACCTTTTTTCCCCCCGTGGGAGGGAATGATTTGCAAAAATGGCAAGTACTTAATTTGTCCTACACTCTTAGAACTTGGATAATATTTGAGATGATGCTTAACCCAAACTGAGACCAATTTAGAGTTATTTCCATGGCTCAAATTACTTCTCAATTCATTTGCCTATTCTGAATTATTTTAAATTATTATTACAAACCATTAGAAGAAAGGAGAAATAAATCCCTCTAGACATTAAAAAATGGCACATTTACTGCCATAAAATTATGAATCAACACAGTGCCAAGTACAAATACAAATACAGATCCCCTGGGGAATAAGAAGAGTTCTCACTCTCCCTACATTAGCCGGAATGGTTGTTCTGTAACCTGGGATCTTGTTAAAATGTAGATTTTGATCCAGTAGTTCTGGCATGGGAAGCCTCTGCATTTGTAAAAAGTCCCCCAGTAATACACACGTCGTTGGCTCATAGACCCACTTTGAAGACAAAGGGGTAGGCAGAGCACCCCATCACCCACCAGAACTGCAGGTTCATATGGCCCATTTGCCATAAGCCCAGGATTTTAATTGAAGTCAGTTTCTCTAACGTTTTGCTCAAATTTCTTGGAAGTAAAGGACAAACATTCGAAGTATGTATTTATTGAAGTAACTTACAATAATCCCCAAATCACTATGATTTTTAAAATCAGTTTTAACTGTAGAGTAGTATCATTTCCAAGACCAATATGAAAACTTTTGTCTATCAGAATTCACCCCCTGCGCTTAGCTGGTGACTTAGAGATCACATGTGGAGTATAGGCAAGGTTACCTAGAGAATATCTTCACTACACACAAACCACTTAATAAATTCAATAGTCCAAGGACACTCAAAAAACAATATTGACTCAGAGCCCATTGGTAATTCTTGGGTCACAGCCAATTATACCGGAGAACCTGCTATAGAGGCATATTTGCATTGGCTTTGCTTTTAGACCTATTTTATTTACAGCATAAATTGAAATTACTAGGCAGTAATAAGCTTTATCTTTTTAATTTCCTTCTTTTAAGTTCCCGTCATGATTTTGCTCTCTAAAAGCTTTTCCCTTTGTTTGATTAATTAAGCAAATTTATACACCATTTACAAGGCATTTCCCCAAGTGTTACTGGAAAAACTAAGCATACATTTTGCACTGTACGTAAAGAAGGCTTGAATTATAAAGGGTCCATCTAAATGATACATAAAATCTCCCCTTTACAATTAATATGCACACCAAGAAAACTGCAGCTAGCAAGTTAGCACCAGATTAAAGTGCTTTCACTGGATCCATCATTTTCTCAGCACCAATCTCTCACTGACTCTGCTCTTAGATAATTAAACAAAGCTCCTATTAGGTTTAATTTCATTAAATGAACTAAGTATTTTCACTTTGTCTCCAATCTGATGACATCTTGTATAAGGAAATGGAAGAAAGTAAGGTAGACTCAGTTTGCTGCAGTTTATGAACAAAATCACAACTGCTCTCATTTTTTCTTCCCTGCCTAGAGCACCTTGTTATCAGAATATACTTCCTTTGGCCTTTCAGATGGTCCTAATTTGGGTAAGGAAGTATCTGAGATTGAGCGGTTTAGTGTTGTTTGGCAATACACGGGCAGAATTTTTTTTCATTGCCAAAGCAATGAGACAACAATTAAAAGTGAATTCTTCTTTATCCATTCATCTATTGATGGACACTTAGGTTGCTTCCATGTCTTGGCTATGGTAAAAAATGCAGACATACAATGGAACACTACTCAGCCATACAGAAGAATGAAATAATACCATTTGCAGCAACATGGATGGACCTAGAGATTATCATGCTAAGTGAAGTAAGTCAGAGAAAAACAAATATTGTATGGTGTCACTTATATGTAGAATCTAAAAAAATAGTACAAATGAATTTATTTACGAAACAGAAACAGACTCACAGATATAGAAAACAAACTTATGGTTACCAAAAGGGAAGGGGTGGGGAGGGATAAATCGGGAGTATGGGATTAACAGATGCACACTACTATATATAAAATAGATAAACAACAAGGATTTACTGTATAGCACAGGGAACTATATTCAATATCTTGTAATAAAATATAATGGAAAAGAATAGAAAGAAGAATATATATATATATATATATATATATACATATACATATAACTGAATCACTTTGCTGTACACTTGAAACTAACACAATATTGTAAATCAACTATACTTCAATTAAAAAAAGCAGAAAAACGTGAATTCTTCATTCTTTAGTAATAAAAGAGAAAATAATCCAAACATTTAGGAAAAGAAAATTAAGATATTATCATATAGATGAAAAGATATATGAATCCAAAATTCACAAAGATTCAGCTACTGTTCCCTTTCTTTGTGGGAACAACTTCAAAATACATAAAATCTCTTCCTGCTCCACAAATGTACAAAGCTAACTGTGGCAGAAGGAAGCAGTGACTGAGCTCTCCCCTCAGTGTATGGTTTTGTTTGAAAGAACTGAACTAAAAATTAGATTTTAAGTTTCATTTACTCCCCTTTCATAGACAAAACTAATGGAAATGGCCATGGATATTGTTTTGGGACCTTACTTGTATGTGGCTTGGGGAACAAAGAAGCCATGTATGAACACACTGCCTTGAAATGCACTGATGTGACTGTCGGAAGTGCCCGACATGCGGGTTCTTCACAGAAGAGCGGGTGTCAGAAAGCGCTTTTTTTCTTCAAAAGCGGGTGAAGAAACGTCACGTCTTCAGAAGTTTTAAAGAGCTTCTTTAGCTTTATGCTAGATCTACCTCTGCCTATCAGAATGAACTCATTTTCTTTCCTTCTAAGAGAAGAAAAGAATGGACAATTTTAAAGACATAGGTTCTTTGGGCATTTATTTTTAATACTGTCAGAGCTTATATAACACCAGTACTAGTTATTGCTGTATGCATTTTTTAGGAAAAATGTCCATATTTGGTATGCAGCAATAAAAAATACTTACAGATTTAATATCATTTACATATCATTTTAATTATTTTGAATTATTTAAATAGTTGTCCATTCTACATTCATTAGATTGTTTTCCATATTTGTTTATTCTAGTTATAATTATCCCCATAGAGTGAATAAGGCAAATGTGAAATGATGCCTATCAGTAAAACACACTTCCAGTCCAGTTGTGTTCCTTGATTTTTCTTTTTTTATGTAGTTTGAAAATTTGGGGGGTGCACTAAACTGTTTCTTTCCTTTAAAATCTTTCCAGCAACTCAAAGCTACATTAGTAATTTGAAAAATAAAGCCTCTAATATCATGTATCACATTTATTATTATAGTAGAAAGTTTTTCACACTTCAGCATTGAACCAAGAATTATGTCATCTTGTGAAAAGATAGCAAAATTGCCTATACTGGTGAGATTTGTAAATTGGAGACGAGTGTGAAGGTAACATGATGAGAAAAGCACATTAACCGACCCAGAGTTCAATACAAGACTAACACTTCAGCCTAGACGTGTGTGAAAGGTTGATAATACAAACTGAAGATTCAAAATTTAAGACAAGGAGGTTTTGATTACTTGTTGTTTTTACACGGTTAAAAACAATTTCTGAAAACAAGAAGCATAACATATCTTGCATCTGAATTAAAGATAATTTTTTCATACATTTCAGAATAGAACTTACCTTTATCCTAAACGATTCATTAAGTTACTCTAGGATATTTTGATGTCTCTCCTTTCATGAAAGAAAAGATAGGAGTTAAGCTGAAGTTCAGAAGTTTGATTAACAACTGGAGGAGTAGAGAAAACGGAATAGAACATGGCCTTGGTTCTTGGTATAGGCCACCAAATTCATGCCTTTATTACTGAGCACTCATAGAGTTTGCAACTGAAGACAAGCTTCCCCCAATAATCCTATATCCAAGTTACTGTAATGGCTCCCAACTGTAGGTTCTTCACTCATCTAACACTTCTTTGTCTTCTTGAAAAAGAAAGATATTAATTGATACACTCATACCCTTCCTTTTGTTACCTCCAATTCTTGTTCTTCTAATTATCTCTTGATATCTCTAATAATTATAAAATTAGTAGTAGGTGATAGTTTTTCTTGTTTGCTAGGTTAGACATTGTGCTAAAAGCTTTATATTGATATTTATTGTCTTGTTGTATTTCCCCAACAACTATATGATTTAAGTATTGCTTTTACCCAATTTTTCAGATGTAGAGGGTTATCTGACTCTTCTTTTGCCTTGTTCTCAATCTGTGTCTTCAGGAGATTTCATCCTCTCCATTAACAAATGTAGTCCTTTTCCCCTTTTCTTACTTTCCCTAAGTTATCTACTCCCTTTTCTTACTTCACTGTAAAATAATGTACCTTCAACTCTCTTTTCTTCAGGCTACTTATTTCCTTTTATTCCTTCAGTGAAGAAAAAAATTTTTTTGGAACAGCCATTGGACTTTCTGTCACCAATTTTAAACTTTGGTTTAAATCTGGTTCAGAGCCTGCTGACTTGCTGAAACTGCTCTGTAAAAGATTACCACTGCTGTCAAGTAAAATCGTCCTTAGCACCAGATCATTTGACTTCCATATAGCAAATAATATCTCAACCTTAACACAGTTATAAATGTAGACTCTCAAACTAGAAATCTCATAATTACTCCATTTCTCCACTGCCAGTGATTAGCTATCTATTGCTGTATAACCAACTTAGTTGTCTAAAGGATGACACATTTATTATCTCACATTTTCTGTGAGTCAGGAGTCTGGGTATGGAAAAATTGGGCCCTTTTTTAGGGTGTTAAGATGCTGTAAACAAGGTGTCATCCAGAACCTGCTGTCTCATTTAAGACTCTATTGGGACATTCAAAGCTCACTCAGGTTGTTATTGGCAGAATTCAGTTCCTTGAGGCTCTAGGACCTAGGGCTTGAGTTCCTTCCTATAACATCTTGAAACTTTGACTAATCAGCAGACTCTGTTGAGAAAGCCATTCTGAATTAATAATAACATTATTATTTAACTAATATTTATTGAGTATTTTGTGTGTGCTAAGTAGAGCTCTAAATTCTTTCATGTTTTAACTCATCACAGAAATCCTATGACATAAATAGTATTACTTACTCTATGTTATAGATGAAAAAACTGGCACAGGAATAAGTTAAGTGAATTCCCAAGTTCATATAGCTAATAAATAATGGAACCAGGATTCACAAATAAGCCTTTGAGTTAAGAATTCACATTTATAACCATCCCGACATAACAGGTTTCTTACATAAATTATTTATTCTTTTAAATTTGGAAAAGTGGAAGGAAGGCTTGTGAGAAAGTTAATGATGTTCAGATTCCCAATGAAACTGGAATTAATTAAGCAAACATTCCACTTTGTTTTCTTTTCTAATGCTCTTAAGCTTTTTTATCATCAATAAAATCAGGCTAGTCATTAATGCTGGTAAGTGCTACCTTTGCCCCTCACCCATTTTAATATATCAATCTTGGGGAAGATGGTTCAATCATGAATAGAGCCCTACTTAAGATAAGATAAATGAGGTGCAGTGAAGGGCAAATTGTGAACGGAGTCAGCGTGAACACAGACTGGTGCCGTTGTCATGAATATTCTGCTTATTCAGATAGAGACTGGTATGCCTCCTTGGCTGCCCCCACTAAATAAGTTACTAAAGTATGAAAGTAAGTAGTAAAACCGCCATAGTCAGTTGATGCTCCAGCAGTATTGCCTAATCTGTTTCCAGCTATGGTCACATTCACCATAGACAAAGATGCCCAGACACTGGGAATATCCTGCTTTGAGACCAAGAGTAAGATAGCAGGGGAGGTAGGCTATTGATGTCACTGCTTTGATCATTGAAGTTAGGGGAAAGGGGATTGAAATAGACAGCTGATTCAAGGGTATGGCTATTGTATGTGCTACCTCGGATTGTCAACACTGAGTGAATATGTTCTAGAGTCTAGAGCAGCTAGCATGCAATGCACATAACTTTATAAGCTTTGGTATCCTCATTGGTAAAGAGGAAGTAAAGAGTACTTATTTCATGTTAAATGTTAGCTTATTAAAAATTAGATAAGTTAATACTAAAAAAAAAAAAAAAAAGCCCACATCCTAGTGTCCTGGCAGAGAGTAAGTGTTAAATACATACTATTTATTAGTATTAGCCCTTGTAATATTGTATGATAATTAAATAAGATTTCATATATATATATAACATATATAGTGCTTAGCTTGAAAAATATTTATTATTATAACAATATTATTTAATTATTAGTTATGATTATAATTACAGTATTATAGCACACTTTCATTAAGTGCTTGCTTTATGGCCAAATTATACACAATTCATCAGACAGGTATTTTCCAGTAAGATCTTAGAAAATACCACATGTACTACTGGAAAGTTTGATATCATTTCCTTAAGACTGAGAAGTAAACTGAATATTCATTATTGGATTTCTGCATGGAGATGGGACACAAGAGGGACCTTCATGACAGAGAACTTTTCCTCAAGAAGCAGTTTCAGATCTACTCAAATGAAAACATGCTAAAATATATAAAACATATAATCAAATAAAATGTGAGGTCTCATATTGCCTGTATTAGTGGAGCATTGGAAGTTTCAGGGATCAATTCCATAATCCAAATTCTTTAGGTCCTGAATGTAATTTTGCACAAACTGGTAGGGGTTTTATGACCAAAGTTAAATATCAGTTGGGATACTTTATGACACCATTTAATAACAGAGATAGATGGAAGAGGATACCCATCACCAATGGCATTATATTCATATTCCTAATTGATGCTCTAATAAGCTTCATATTAGAAAATGAAAAAAATGTTTCAATCTGGGAAGAATAAATTGTTATCTAGCAGATGTTACAACCTACAAAATGGCTGATCTTAGTAATATCTTGATAAGATGGATAAGATAAGCCAACCAGATAATATGGATACAAAGCAAGAACACTACAAAATACTCAGTAAATTGATTTGGTATTATCTCATTATCCACTGATCTTTGGAGATTAATAATTAGTTTCTTCTTGAATGTCATGAATAAAACATGGACATATTCTCCAGCCTAGTCTCAGGCAAGTTTACCAGGCTCCCACTTCACCAAGGCAAGTTTCACGAAAAACATTAAAAGCAACTGAGTGATTCCTTGTTATTCCTCTGATGGAGGATATAATGAGCTTAGGGGTAAGTAGAAAGGAAGATAAAGAGAAGTAAGGCCATGAATAAACCAAACTGGGCCCTCTTTTAGTATGTCAGAGTTGACTGAATATCAGTCTGATAAACACAGTTGGTTCCATAAATCCTCACAGTACTTAAAGCATTTTATCACAGCTTATAAGACTGTGATAAAATGTATAGTTCAGTAGATGTCCTCATATATTCTGGAAATTACCAGCACCCATTTATATGGGACCTGTACTACTAGTTTTAATTAACTGAAATCATCTGTTTGGAATTTTGTTCTCAATGTAGCTCACATTTCAATCTCCATAAATTCTTTATTAGTGCTCTACTCTGTAGAATGCAAATGGGCCCTGTGCCAATCCCCAGGAACGTCTCATGGCATCAGGCAGTGGCATGTTGCAGAGCATTCGGCAACATACAGCATGGGAGGTGCTATACTAAAGCAGCCTTGTCATATTGCTCTAACGTGAAAAGCAAAAGCATTTTTGTTTACACTGAATTTACCACCTCTTGTTGCCAAATTAGTATTAATATTTGAATCAAAGATAGTTGACCAAAGGAAATTATATCTTCTCCATAAAGCATATAAAATAATACTTGCTTTTTTTTTTTTTTTTTTGGCCCAGTGGCTTGAGAGATCTTAGTTCCCCCACCAGAGATCAAACTTGCGACCTCGGCAATGAGAGCGCAGAATCCTAACCACTGGCCTGCCAGGGAATTCCCAATATTTGCTTTTTTTTTTTTTTTTAATATTAATTAATTTATTTACTTAGGCTGTGTTGGGTCTTCGTTTCTGTGCGAGGGCTTTCTCTAGTTGCGGCAAGCGGGGGCCACTCTTCATCGCGGTGCGCGGGCCTCTCACTGTCGCGGCCTCTCTTGTTGCGGAGCACAGGCTCCAGACGCGCAGGCTCAGTAGTTGTGGCTCACGGGCCTAGTCGCTCCGCGGCATGTGGGATCCTCCCAGACCAGGGCTCGAACCCGTGTCCCCTGCATTGGCAGGCAGATTCCCAACCACTGCGCCACCAGGGAAGCCCTTTGCTTATTTTTTATGAAATTGTGGGTGAAATTGATAGTATTCTACATACTATAAAATATTGAATTTTTTCTATAATATGGTATCTGATGTATTTATCCATATGAAAAGAAAACAGTATGATTAATGTATATATTTTTTGCCATATCAACATTTTTACACTTCATTTTCCTTCTATTCCTTCTTTTACAAAATTGAAAATGAAATATTGTTGAGAAATCTCAACATTTAAGATGTCGCTATATGAAAAAACAGAATAAGCATATTATGTTATATATGCAAATGATAATTATCAACTGTATTGTAAGTTAAATAATGCTTAGTATCTAGCTTTCAGAAGAGTGAACTGGGGTGGGGTGAGGCAGGATGCTAGAAGTTATTTTAAACTTATTTTTATTTTAAATTTATTTTTAAAAAATACTTTAAAAAACTTACTGAGTAAGGTTTGTAAATGATGGAAAGGTAGCTATTTGCCTCTTTCTTTATTGTGACCTGTCTACCAGTTCTACTGTGAAATAAGCAAATGGAAGGCTTTGCTGGGTTTAATTTTACAAATAGACTGAGAAAGTCAGAGTTTGATGGACTTTTATCTGACTTGTCTCTGCATGAATATTGTTTCCTTTTTGACTTTCATCATTCCAAGAATAGTTCTCTGTAAACAGTAGGTGCTTAATAAATATTGTTGGTTAGCTATGCAATTAAATTGGTAGTACATATTCCTGTTTCTTTTGCTTCTTGGCAAACAGACTAAAAGAATACAATGAACTAATTTGCATCATATGGGTGAGCACAGAGAGTGTTTAATTCAGTCTAATGTTCTTCCCAAATGGTTCAATATTTCCTTGAATTGAGTCTCTTTCCATGATGGGGCAGAGTGAGTAAGATACTCTCTGGGAATAAAGTGCTCATCCATGTGGTGAAAATTAACTCCTTCAGAGCACCAGGGAGTTAATGGTAAATTATTTCTTCTCTGGTACCTAAATGAATCAAATTGCCAATTAATCACTTCCCAGGGCATGCCAAACTACACGCTGCAGTTTTTGAAAATGTCTTGGGAAGAGTCTGTGTCTTCTTTTTAGCTTGCTATCTTGCTGGGTCTTGGGAGTCTTTCCCCCTCCTTTGTGCTCTTTGCTTTACCCTCATCTAGACCAATTTTTAGATATGTATGCAGAATGAAGGATGTGAATATCTCTTGGATAGACCAACTGGCCTGTAGCATCAGCTGGTTGTCTACTCAGTAGTATTTCCCCCTTGCCATGCTGGCAGAGCCCTGCTTTTATTTCAAGGTACAGGATGTTTCAATGTCAAAATCAGAGCTCTGATTTTTGATTTGTCAGGTAACCTGATGGCTTGAAATGAGTCATGGTGGTCTCATTCCCTTTCTCTGGGATTAGTTTGGGTGTGGGTATATGACCCAGTATGCTCTCTGGGATATGAGGAGAAGTCTGTTGAGGATAGTCCTTGGTAAGGATTACTGATAAAGTAGGACACAAGAAAGAAGCAACCCTTCTCCTACCATAGGGTGTCTGGACCTCTAACTGCTGTAGCTGTCTTGCCAACAAGAGAGCAAACAGGCTCAGGATGAGGGTAAGACTGGGGGCCATAGGACACAGGTGTGGAAGGAACTGTGTCCTTGAAAAGATCACTGAGCCCTCTGTGGGTGCTGGCCCCCACCTCTAAACCTTAACTCCAAATAAGTAAGAGGAGTAAATCTCTGGCATATCATGAAACAAAATATTCCTATTGCTTACATCAGTTGAGGCAAAGTTGTCTGCTAATTGCAAATGAAACACCTTCTTTGAACCTATCTCATACCACAGGAAATAAATATGTATTTTGATAGGATCTGGGAAGGTCTCTAAAATTATCCGTTCTTGTCAAAACAAGATCCCCAAACACAGACTGGGTCTTGGTCTAAAGACATTCAGAAAAGACAGGTCTTAGAATTCTACACTCCCCTGACAGACACAGTAGAAATATATTTAATATTTCTGCTTATTAATAATTATTTAACTATTTCTGAGTAAAGTCAAATTTACTCCTTTTAAATCTGAAATAATATTCATATTTATTTCTAGTGTTTTGAAAGATTTAGTGAGGGAACTTAAGATCCCATTTCTAGGAGGAAACTTTTTAATTGCAAAGTATAGCCAATATTTTGACTAGGCTTTATCATAAGGACAGAATTATTGTGTACAGAGAACCTTCCTTGGAATGGCGACCCCAAGAACAAATACACAATAAATTTGTTGGGACTAGGTAAAAGGAAAATAAAAATAAAATGGCATACTCTGAGATAAAGCATACACTCTTGGATATAAACTTATCAGGAATAAAGAAAGATAGGAGGGTATAAAAGAAAAAATAAATATGTAAATGGAGGCTTCTCTACAGAAGCCATTTTATATTTCAATAGCACCTGAAGAAATAATGTGCACTCTGAATTGTTATCCAAAGATCACAAATCAATTTTTAGATAAGTGCTCCTACAGCTAAATATTAGGAAAGTGTAATACATATCATAATGACATTTCAGATGGGAGAAAAGCACATTTCATAGTTCTAAAAATAGTAAAACATATTCATCTGAACATCTGGTCATCTCAGATGAAAAATCTAAAGGGTTTGCAATGTATATTATTACACTGAAAGTCAGAGACAAGTACTGGTTGGGAACAAAAGACTCACTTGTGTGCTTTTCTACAGTGTTAGAGTCACTTAGATCATTAATTAGTATTAGTTGACACTCATGCATATTGTTAGTTTGCAATAATGCTAAGTGAACATCCCTATGGAGTGCTCACTAACTATGATCCTGATAACCTTGACTATAAAACAGAATGGCATTTACACCTTACTTTTAGTTATCTGTAAAAAAAAATAATCTCATGTTCTTTCCTTAAAATAAAACAATCCTATCTTTCATTGCTCCTAGCTGTATGAAATACAGTTGTAGTTGAAGGAGAATTTGCATAACGCTTTTGAAGGGCTTAATAGCTATAATAATTTTAATCTACTATGGAATGTTTATAATATACAAAAAGATGAATTTTTTAATGTGAGGGGATTATTAAGGCATATCATATAATCAAGAGAATAATGGTGATACACGGATAGATGACATATAAGGGTTTATGTTTTGCAAATAAGTTTGATATTTTCCTGTACTGATTTGGCCAGTGAGTCTCTTTGGAAAGGAGTTATTTAGAAAATGAGGTTCTTTTTAATGATTTATCTTAAAATTGGTCTCTTGTCTTCAATGTGATACCTACTCTAGTCTTTGGAATTTTAACTCATATCGTATGAAAGGATCTCTGTAGAGAACATTGCTTTCTCTTTTTATCCTGCTTTTGATCTGACAGTATGATTTCCTCATCCCAGAGTTCTAAATAACTAATAGGGAAAAAGACACAGTACAGATCTCTCTGGAGTATTTTGTGAGATGTTATAATCTATGATCTGTATAACATCGCTCTTCCATTAAGTGTCAAATGGTGAATTTAGTAATTTGATATTAATTATAATAATTAAATCATTTTATGGGAAAAACTGATTTCCTTTTCAATAATTTATATATTAGACTTTTCTGATTATCTCTTCCCTCTAGATCTAACTGCTTAGGAACCAAAGTCTTGTGTTTGCACATAGAACTGCTTATCGGCTAACTGGGTAACCTCTCTGTTGTTGTTGCCCTTAGTTTCTTTATATATAAAATTAATATAGCAAGAATATGAAACAGAATTATCATGATGATCAAATGAGGTGATCTATGTGAAAGTGATTAGGACATCACATATATGCACATATATATAGTGTAGTAAGTAATAAGTAATATATTTTTTAAATTATGCAATATTCCTAAAATTTTGATGAGTCAACTGTTTACTCATTTAAAATGAGTTCCTTCAATTTCAAGCATCAGTATGAATGATAGTACCTTTTCCATTCTTTAAGTGCCTCAGAACTTTTTGGAAGAACTAATGAATAAATAATTACATATAAGCATATACCTATATACATAAATACTATACACTTTTATTTATTGCTTTAAATAAGTTTCAAAAAAACTTTTAAAAAGGTATTTAAACATCTTCAACTGTTTTTTCCTATATATAACTTCACCCACAAAAGATTTCAAGGACGTTGTGTATTGATTTTAGAAGCTACCACATTTTGTGAGCAACTGTGTTTTCAGTTAGTATGTAAGTAAATGCCAAGTCAAAATTTCATATTGTACCTGTGAGATGCTGACTTTATCGTTTACCAACACGTGAAAGTGTTCAGAATTCATTGCCAGAGAATGCAGAGGCATATGCAGTACACGAAAAATAATGCTGCATGTAGCCCAAACACTTAACAAGTGATTCATAGGAAGTATACTTATAAGTCTGAGAAGGCACGTTTTCTACCCAATGCCATAAAAGTTTACACTTAAGTAGAATGATTTTAATGGACTTTTACATGTATTTTATCTTTTTCTCCTTTCTTTTCCCTTTGCTTATTAAGATGCATTACTACATATTTTATGGAGGTTTTGATTCTTTCTAGAGATGTTTTAGACATTTTTCATACCAAGTCTAGTTAAGACTTTAAAGGCGCTGGCATAAGAAATCCCAAATCTACTTGCTATAGGCCTTGTAGATCATTGCTGTTTCTTCTGGTCATTTGCGTTTGGCAGCACTGAGACAAATGTTGCCCTAAAAGGATGCTCCGTGTAGCACATCACCCATTTCGATGAATGTATTATGCATTTCTTTGAAATGAAGGTCTCCTTGGTTTCTTGTCCTGTACTACAATGATTCTGTGAAACAGATAAGGTCTCATTTCAAAACAGGATTGAAGTGGCTCCTGCAAATGTGACTTGTAAAGATATCATGGGAGAAATAGCACTGTGCAAATACAATAAAATTACATAAGAAATGTAATAACTTCAGTAAATAAGCTAACTTATTGTATAGAATAAGGCCTGCACAATAATATATACAACCCATACATTCATTTGGACATTATGTCAAGTTTTTTTTACAAATAATTCACTTTTCTACATGCATTGTATATAAATATGACTTAAAAGTTATCTCAAGGACTTGCCTGTCTTATTAGACTGTTCCCATTGCCTTGAACAGTACCTGGAATATAGTAGCATTTTATTAAAATTTTTTGAACAAATGAATACAGGTACTATCATAGCATTATTCAGGGCTATCTATTTTAGGGAGAAAAAGAAATGATTTCAGATTGAAATTGCCTACTTAGATGTGTGTATTTGCCAAATGAATATGGTAATTGTTTAAGCAGAAATAAAGTATAAGCATTTTTTCTTAACTTCTTATATAACGGCAAGCCAAACATGCTTTTCCTCTAAGAGAAAGTTCTCTGCATTGACCAAAACAGAAGCTTTCAAACTTTAGTCTGCACAGAAATTACTAGGAAAATTTATTTATTCATACTTTTTTTTACTTTTAACTTTAAATGATTTAAAAAAAAGAAAAAAATATGTGATTACCCAAACCCGGCTTAAGAAACTGATCATTACTTTGAAGCCCCTCTGTGTGTTCACCTTAGGCCATCACTCCCTCCCCCACCAGGTGTAACCACTCTATGGAGCTCTGTGTTAATCACCCCACGGCTTTTGTTTATGATTTACCTAATACGAATGCACATAGTAGGTACTCAATTAATACTTATTGAATGAATAAATAAATGTGTGTGAATCCACTTATTACTTAGATTTTCTGTCTTTGACCTTTATATAAAAAAGGGAGATTAATTTTTAAACATAGATATATGGACCCACTCCCATATATATTTTGATTTGGTAGATGTGGGATGGAGTTCAGGAACCTGCAGTCCTCAAGTGATTCTGAGGTAGGTGGATTCTAGGTCACACTTTAACAAATACTGCATCAATTAATTTATCTATTTATAAAGATAGAGGTAGAAACAGATAATGATAGGAACATGGGCATGGATGACTACAAGGACATCAATCTTATTTTAACAAACACTGCCAGTTCACAAGACCCTGTGATTCACAGTGGTGAAAGCACAGGTTTCGTACCTTCTACCTGGATTCAAGTCCAGGCTTTAACATGTATTGGCTGTGTAACCTTGAGGAAATCATTGAACCTCCATCAGTCTCAGTTTCTTCTTTAGCTAAATGAATATAATACCAGTATCTACCTTACCAGGATATTGTAGGATTAGTCTATATATGTGCAGTGTTTAGAACAGTGCCTAGCATATAGTAAACTCTAAATTGTAATTATTATTATCACTATTTATTCAGATGTCAGCTTAATAGCTGCTTTTCAGTGCTTTATCTGTGTAGTCTTCTCTGACCTTTCTTCTCTTACGTTTTTCCTTTACTACTGAGAGTAGGTTAATTTTCCTTTTAGAAGTATAGTACATTTATCTAATGACTATAAATGTGCATTTTCATATTTTACCTTTAATGACAATAAGAATGTCAGTGTCAAGGGGGCATTCCTAATGTTACCTCACACTAAACATGCCCAGAACCATCCTAGGACCAAAGAGGAGTTTGTCATTAGGACCCAAACAGACTCTAAAGTCTCACAGACTTGAATATGTCTGACTGCGTTTCTTTACCCTTTGTTACTTGATGAAAAGAAAAGAAAAGCAGCCACAACGACAGCATCTAAGAACAAAGTCAGGTATCTGTTGCCTTTATAGGTCCTCCACAATCCTATATGAGAGCATTTGGAAAGTAAAAACCATGCTCTTCAATACATAAAATTTATTTCTACTTGTGCTTTTCACATGGGCCATGCTGTGGACTGAGAAGACAACCAATGAGAATTTTAATAACCTAGAGAAGACATTAAAATGCCTTTATTAGAAACCTTGGAAGAATGCACAATAAATTATTGGTAATTGCTCTATAAACTAAAAGTCTCTGCCTTAATCCTATATTTACAATTATTTAATAAGCACCCTTAGCTAGTCACTGTGCTAGTTTCTGGGTATTTAATAACAAAGAAAACAACAGATCATAATGCTTCTTATAGAGTTTATAATCCGTTATACAGGAATTGGTAACAAACGATAAACAAATTGATAAGTAACTTTATCAGTTGTCAACTTCTCTGGAATAAATGAATTTCTCATCATACCCTTTTGTTTAAGTGGTCTGGTCAAGGAATCTTACGCATTTTTTCTTTTTTGTAGGACGTGTCAACTCTCATACAGTTGTACAATGAAATACTAGTAACTGTGGAATCAGTTAAGCTTAACACATAATAGCTAATGAAACAATTATCTCTAGTTCTGGTTCCTCAAACAAACGTACCCCCTCTAAAATTCTTCCAGAATATGAAAGGGTGTGGATAAACTCAACATCCTGCCAATCTTTGGTTCAAGCTTTAATAGTATTTGATCATTAGGGACTCTCATTTTAGCACAGTTCATCTGTATCAAAATGCAGAGGAGAAATAGCATTAGCAGAAGGTAGTAGCAGATCTTAGAATAAGATGCTGTAGCAATAGAAATGAGTTTGTAACATTTGTCCAGGAGCAATTTGTCAGGAAAGGAGAAGGCAATGAATTCCAGGCCAAGAGTATGGCTTTTGATCTTCTCTGAAGAGTTTTGAGGAGAGCAGAAGTATTCATCAGGATTGAACTTCAGGGGGGTGTATTTGCAGTATTCTGTAGAATGAATCATCTCCTCAAGTACTCTATTTTATCTTTTAAAAAAGCAGTTAACAACCCAATGCTCTCATACTACTGTGTATTGATCTATCATTTGCCTCCTCACATTCTATATTAGTAGGACCTATGTCTGGGCCAAGCCATGTGACTTCCACATGATCTCAATCTTATTTATTCTTGAAATCAATATAAATCAGTATAATTATAGACTCAGAATGGACAGGCACCATCTGTTGGTGGGTTCATCCATTAATTTCGTCAACAGCTATTTATTTATTGACTCCCTAGTGTGTGTCATGCTACTATTCTAGACCCCGGGGTGTAAAAGTGAACAAAGTAGGCTGAATCCCTGCCCTTACTGAGCATACATTCTCATGGGGAGAGAAAAATCAATTAACAAGATAGATGGGTAAATTATGCAGTATACTGAAAACAATGATTAGTGTTACTTGGAAAAATTAAGTGGGGAAGCTGAATATGGAAGCCAGAGTAAGTAGTGAGATGGAGTTACCATTTTAATTGGGAAAGAGGGTATTTAGAAAAGTCCTCAATGAGAAGACAAAATACTTATGAATGGATTAAAATGGGGTTGTATTTAACGCTCCTACTACATATGCACATATACCTGAATATGATCACTTAACACTTTCAAATAATTTGATGGAAACCACATACTCTACTCTCCTGCCATTAGGAATCAGAAAGGCAGATATTTTCTTCTTTTCAAATGACATCATTGCACTATCAAAAATCAGAATGCTTTTTAAGCAGCCAAACAAGTTGGATGTGATTCTCAGAGACTATCAATTCTGTGGCAGCTAGGCTAAAACTAAATTTGCATTTGGCATCATCTAATTACATGAGCCACAGTAAATAATTCTATCAAGAGTCCCTGAGGAGTACATTTTGCAGCTCATGAACTCAAAAAGAAGCAGCACTACTCACAATCATATGTTCTAGAGAAGCCAACTGAGATTTCACCTCTTCCAAAAGTGATCTCATCCAGAGCCTTCCCAAGCTGCATGGTACAGTTCTCCGTGGGACTAAATCCTGGTTAGCAGATAAATAGCATGCTTACTCTCTTGTCCATGGCAGATTTTACTAATAAGTCATGACACTTTTTGCCACAGAATACTGAAACTATCTGAAAATTCTTCTCAAGTTGGAATTCTGGGAAGTACCAGTTTATCTGTGATGGCTTTTAAGATAAAACAGAGACATGTTTTCAGTCTGTAGAGAGTAAAGCTCTTTTTAAACATTGATTCTACCCATAGTTCCCCTACTGTTTACTTCCATGTGGACAGGGGATGATCCTCCAAGTGGGCAAGAATATAATTCAACTCCTTAATTTCCATAACAGAATGTAACCTTGCTGCCAGACCATCTGGTATCTTTTCAATCATCAACATAGATATGTGTGTGCCAGGTACTTGCCTGAGAGCTCTATCTTGCAATAACTATTATTTAGCTGCAGGCAAAATATGGTTAGGCAAATGCTTCTCATCAGTATTGGTCTAAAAGACAGGGTACCAATTCATTTCTCTAGGTAGGATCAAGTTACAGCACTAGAAAACAATACAGTTGGGCTTACTTCTTAGCAATGATCTGTTGCAGTTGATTGTCTCGTCAGCTTTTCAGTTTTACCAATATATAGCTGAATGATGACACTTTCTGCACTTTCTGCAGATATTAAAGACATCGTTAGTTAATATATTTTACATGTGATAAATTATTTCTAAGGTTATAAACAAGAAAATGTTTATTTTTCCTGAAAGCTAATTCTTTTCTTTTAGGATGACAAGAAGCCATATTATTTCAGTTCGTTTCTTACTTTGGCGGCCACAAATTTCAAACCTAAAAGTAAGTCTGCAGCAAAAGCTCCTTCATATTTTATAATTTAGCTCTCACCTTTCCTGTTGGCTACTTGTCTAATTTGATTCTGACCTTTAAAAAATACTGTGTGAAGAATATAAGTTTTATTTCAGGCATCTTCAATATACATAGAAGTAGGTGCATGTGTATTAAAAATTTTAAAATCCATTCAGACTTTGTTTTGTGGATACTATTGTACTGGATACACATACTCCACTTCCTTTCTCTTGTCTGGGCTACTGTAGCCATCATCCAGCAGTTAAGAATATAGACCATGACCAGCTCACAGCTCTGTACTCACTGAGGATTGCCCTCAATGTCAGGGCAGGACCACCCCCAGGCTCTGTCCTTCCTATAGGAGGGCTCATGGTCAGTCACAGGCTGCTGCCAGGATATATAAGGCTCTGCCATTCATTTCAATTTGGAGCAACTGAAGGGCCATTCTAACGCCAGAGCTCCACATGCAATCAGATGAGGCCTCACTTGCAACTGCACTGTAGATCGGCTTTCCCCCTGTTCTACCTTGTCCCTTGAGGTGAATCTCTCAAGAATACTAGATAAACATGTACACAACTCCTTATCTCAGAGTCTGTTTACAGGAAACCCAACCCAAGTCACCATTTCAATCAGTTTCTTTTGCTTTTGTTTTTTGGTCTGTTTGTTTGTTTGTTTTGACAGGAAGAGCATTTCCTAGGCAATGACAGCCTAAACACAATATTGATGAATTAATTCAGATGGTGAACATTATTACTTGTTCTAGTTCAGCATGTTGTTTTACCAAATAGAGTGGACCTATTAAATGAGCTTAACCTACCTATTATGCATCCGTTTTATTAGTCTTTTCAAAGCAATATTTCAGGATTTGTATAGGATGTAAGAAGATATTAGAAACCATTTCAATCATTTTGTTTGTGTTGGTTAAGCCTTAAAGCCTTAAAGCCTATGGGATCTCTATGACTGGCTGCTGAATGTGGGAAGATGGAGTGTAGCTACTATAAATTTTTATAAAAGTAAAGAAAGGAGGATTTTCTGAACACACATAGCACTCTTCTGTTAATAAAATGTATATATCATAGCATTATATTTATCTTCAGGCAGGAAAACTGACTGTAAATTTAGGAAATTACACTCCTGTTTATATTTTTAGTCCCAAAGCAATCTTTAAAGTGACAGCTTGCCATTAGTTAATGTTTACAATTGATGAGTAAAATTATTTCTCCTAAATGGACTTTGTATGTTTTAGTAAAATGTGGTATAAAGGAAATTCATTTTAATGGAATAATGTATTCATAACACAGCAGATATGCTATTCCTACCATTCACTTCGAGGAAAAAATTTTTAGAGAATGCAATTTTGGACCTTTAAGTTTAAAGATGTGACATACTTTTTCAGTTACAAGTACACTAAGATATTTGCTAAGGGTTTATACATCAATTTTTAAAATTTCTTTTATGACCTTGAAAACATTCTTGACAAATATTTAGTTGGGCAAAATTGGTTAAACTCCTACATTCTTTCAGCCAAGAAATAATCATTGAAATGAATTTAAAGATTATTTATCTTTATTATTTCACCATACATGTCAGGCGGCTGACAACTTCTATATGCCTCTGAATATAATGTAATATATTTAAACAATTATATTTATTTTTTTCTATTATTATTAGTCAACTAATGTATGTCCCTTATAGAAAAAATAGCAAGTAAAGATAAACATCATTTTATCTATAAAACTATCCTGAAATGGAATTATATTAAGCATAATGTAAAAATTTTTTATGGTCAAATATTCATATATACAGAAAGGAAACAAATATTATAACATTTTGCCCCATTACCTTTAGATTTTTTTTAAAAATTATTATATTTATATTTATTTATTATATAAAATACACAATTGAAGCTTTTGTTTGTAGCTTTTCCTATTTCTAGTCTCTCCTTTCCTTCCCAGTGTTAATCACCATTCTAAAGATGGTGTCCACCTTTCTTGTCCATGTTTACTACATAATATGTGTCTGCAAATGTTATGTAGCATTGTTTTTTCATATTTTTAAGTTTTACACAAGTGCTTTCATATTGTAGGCATCATTATGCAACTTGTTTTTTGCCTTTTACTATTCTGTTTTTGGATTTATTCTTTTTAATTTATGTAATACCTAGGACATTTAATTTAACTTCCTTTGTGTTCCATTGTATAAATATGGTACCATTTCTTTAATTCTCCTAGCAGAATTTAGATTCTTTTTTGTTATTATTGTTTGAATGTGTGTTTAACAAATAAGATCATCCTTATATGTGGTATATATGTGCAAAATTTTCTCTTGTAAATGTTCAACGTTTACCTAGAAGTGCAATTGTGAAAGATGACGCCAATTTCTTTGATAATACAAAATTAAAAACCAGGTTATTTTATATATTTACACACCCAAGTTAAGATTAGAAAACTACTAGTTTCTCAACACTTATTTCTTTCAGGATCTCAAATCTCCACACTTCATAGTCTTCTATTTCTTGTTTTTAAAGAATTTTTATTCATCTTTCATGAATTTATCTTTCAATTATTATCATTATTGTATTTCTCCGCATTAGTTTTCTTTACTTTTTATTCGTTTATTTTCATTAAGTGACTCATCCTGACTGGGAAGTGTTCTTCGTCTGTCTCTTTTATCTCCCTCTCTGTCATCTCCTTCCATCGTCTCCCCTCCCGCCTTACTCTCTCTGGTCTATCACTCGCTCTAGATTCTGCCGTTTGTCTGTTCTGCAGTTACTTCCATTTCTACTTTTCAGGATTGTCAGTCAATAATCAGATTTTATAACACAACATTTTAAATCAGCTATAGTTCAATTTAAAAAATAAAAATAAAAGAATCAGATTTTATACATCTCCTCAGAGACATCAGAGAATTCAGTCACCTCCTAAAAGGATTGGCTCAATTCTCTCAACTTCATCCTTTCTGTCCTCCTTCTCCCCAGACATGCTGCTTCATCAAACCTGAAAGCCCAGGCAGCCGCTGGAAGATGTTTTCCTCTTTTTTTTCTTCCAGACTCCTTTTATAAGTGGGAGAACCTCACTCAGATCCTGGTCATGCAACCATCACAGGGCACTTATAGTCCCTTTACCTCAACATGAATGAGGACCCAGTAAGCACACAGCTTCAGGCTTGTTCTCTATTTGACATTTATGTTTTGGTACATGGAAATACTTCTCTTCTTTTGAGTTCAGTTATATCTTTTTAAATTTCTGTTTTGACAATTTACCTACAATTGCTAAAACTTGGAGTGGGAGGTGAAGGGGGAGGAAAATCCTACATTTACAACACTATCCAGAGTTCATATTATCTTGATACCTGCTTTTCAGTTTATATGTCATAAATACACACTTATTTCAATACACCTACAACTATATTATTCTTTCGGTGACTCTGTAATAGACTTTCATATGGCCGTACCATACTTTATTTAACTAATTCAGTGTAGATCAGGATTTATTTATTTCTACATTTTTGTTACCATAAAAACACTTCAGTGAAGACCTTTTAATACCTATCTTTGATACATTGGCTCAATTTTTCTCTTAAGATAAATTCCTACAGGTAGAATTTGTGGGTTAAAGATGTATATCTTTGAGACTGGAAAATGAAATGCAGAAAAAGTTTTCAAAAACATTATTTTATCTTTAAAATTGGAAAATAAGATTTAGGAAGACTCAATCATGTAACTAAATCATTATTTGGAATTCAATCTCAGAGATTAAATTGATATCACAGTTAATCAATTAATAAGAAGTAGCAAGTGTTTATTCAGCACTGTATTATATATTATAGATATTATAAGAAACTAATTTTGAAACTTTTGGTTTCCCCAGAACTTCTTTACATTCTTAAAAATTATTGAGGACACCAAAGTGCTGTTTTTAATGAGGACAATATCTGTCAATATTTATCATATTAAAATGAAAACTGAGAAGCTTTAAATTATTTATATGTTAATTCTTTTAAAATAACATTAATAATCTCATTGCATATTAATATAAATAACATTTTTTAAAAAGTAAAATACTCTTTTATAAAACAAAAACAGTTAACATTAAGAGTGGCTTTGCTTTACAATTATCCAACTCTCCTTAGTGTCTAACTTAATAGAAGACATCTGGCTTCTCATAACTGCTTCTTCATTCAATCTGTTGTGAAACACTTCTTTGGTTGAAACATGTAAAGGAATCCAGCCTGTCATATTATATAGTTGAAAAAGGAAAAGCTTTTTCAGATTAATCATGGATAGTTTTTATTATTACACCAAACTCAACATGTGGTAGTTTCTTAAATGTAAACTGCATTTTGAAATCTGAAAAATTCTAAAAGAAATAATTTGTCATACTCTGTTTTGTTAAAGTCTATCATTATAGCTTCACTTTGAACAGATTTTGGGATATCATGCATTGCTTCTTTGGGGAAGATAGGTTCACTGGGTTATGTACATCTTCCAAATGTTGACAGATTCTATTATTTAACAACAACAACAAAAATCATATTTGTTACTATCACACAAATCTCATCAGAAAAGTCTTTAGAATTGGAAAGCTGCAAACTCACCTTGGTGAGTACAAGTGTTCCAAAATTATAATTTTTACTCTTAATTTCAAATTTTATCATTGGAGAAAATGTGCTGTCCAGTGTTTTTCTTAAAGTGATGGGCTTATTTTCAAGATATGTCTATTAAGTATCCAAGTCTGAATAGCCATGGTTCATTAGTACTTTCAAGTAAAAATTATATTCCATGAAAAGGTGGCCAGGCTAGTTTGCAATGCAAATAATTGCACGTGTGATTTTCCTCGAGACAATCATCGTTATTTCGGTATGCGGTAGTCCTTTTGTTTACTTCCCATTTCATCATACAGCATATTAAAAAGACAGTATTCAACTAACTGAGATGTGGAAAGTATATTAAGAGCAGTAAGATTTTCTTCTTCTTGGGAAGACCAGCTAGAAAGTTGTTGCTGTAATCTGGGCAAAAGAAGATGCTAGTTTAGAGTAGGAGAAGAAAATAGCGTTGAGGAATATTCAAGAGTTGACATTTTTCAGAATTTAGGTGATTGGATGTGGGACTGTGGGAGAGGGTCATGTCCCATGAGAGGATGGTTCTTTCATTTCTGGCTTTGACAGTTGGGTGAATGGTGGTGCTGCTGAGATCTGAAACTCAGGAGGAAAAGCAGGTTAGGGAGGGGTGAAGGCAGGGGAGGGATGATGAGTTTGTAGGGGAGGGAAAAGTTTCCTCAACCCTCTTAGGGTTAAACTGACATGGACAGATTAACAGGAGATTGCAGATGAACAGATTACAGGACATGGGAGCCTTCATGAGGATATGAAGACACAGAGAAATGGTGAGACCTTTGTTCTTTTATGCTGGTTTGATGTAGAGTGGACAGCTATGGAGGAACATGATAGGTTAAGAAATATGGGGTAATTATAGTAAACTGGAGGGAATTTAGCAAGGCCTATTTATTAGGATTCTTCTTGGGTTCCTTTGTCTTCAGAGATAAGGATGTTCCTTTCCTCCAGATATAGAGAGGGTACCTATCACATGAGGATTCCATGGCCTGTTTCAAGGAAGAAGGGTGAAGCAGTGGGCAAGTAGGGGTGAGGGAGGAGGTCAGAGTGATGTTCCTCCTTCTGCTGTTTTCTCAAACTCCTTCAGCTTAAAATATTCAATATGTTAAGGTGCCATATTTTGGGGTAGTGTGTCCTGAACCACATCAAGTTCATCCTTTAGTGAGATGAATTTAATGTGCTTATAGGAGATCTTGGGAAGATATGGTATAGACTTGAATAAGGAACACAAGGGAGAGTGCAGGCCTCGACCTGCAGATCTGGTGAATGCAAGGCCTCAGCATGAACGTGATCCACCAGACAAGGGTACAGAGCACGAGGAGGGGAGGGACTAGGAGGAAACCTGAGGAACACGGCATCTAAGCACGAAGAGGAGCCCACGGAGGAGACTGCGGAGGAGGGCTCCGAAGGATGGGGGGGTGTGGTCCCGTGCTCCTCAAGTCAGGAAAGGACTGGACAGAGATCACCTGTCTTCTCAGCAGAGAAGACAAAAGTAACCTTGGCCAGAACAGGTTCCAGTAGAGTGCTGGGCAGAAGCCAGATAAGGAATAAGAAATCTGAAGGAGAGCCTTCAAATCATCTAGAAAAATGGTGTCTCTCTCCTTAAAGGGCCATTTGTATCTGCTACTGCAAGGTGATAAAGACCATGCAGTGTGGCCTGGACAATGCATGCCAAGTAACTGGAAAGCAGGTACCTGAGGCACAAACTGGCCAAGTTTCTGACTATGGGCTTTTTCTTTAAGGTAAAGACACTGGGGAAGGCGTTTGATTAGAAATGGGCAGAGCTGGATTACCACATGTTGCAAAATGGGAATACTTTAGAATACAAAAAGAAACACAACGTCTCAGAAAATCCTGTTGCTGGATGGATCTGTGAAAATGGTGATGGGAGACAACTCCACAACCACTGTTTACCATTTCAGTAGGATGGAAATAATAAACTATGAAGAATACTCTTAGTCCAAGAACTACTGAATAAAACAAAGAGGAAGGGATGGTAGACTCAAAAAAAACAAAAACAAAAACAAAACAGGTGAGATGAGAGGAAAATGGAGAAGCTGAAGGCCAAGCTTCACACAGATGATAACCTAAACTGGGGGGATCACAGGCACACATTCAGAGAGTAAGAGTAGTGAAAACAAATCTTTGCGCTTAGAAGTTCTTTCATGCCAATCAGAATGTAGATTCTAGACCCCGCAAAGCTGGAATTGCTTATGTTCAGCCTCTGGGATGACATCCTGAATAGCTCCCACAGTGTCTCCTCCAAGATAGCTGGTGAGTTTGGTGGATTTAATCCCAGATAGAATTTGGACCTCATGTGGACATAAACACAAATCTGGTTGCTTAGAGGTAATAACCTTTGGTTTTTCTTTTTTCTCTTCTCTCCCCCTCTTGCCTTTTCTGTTCTTTTTTTTTTCTTTTCACCTATTTATATTTGAGCTACCTACCCAAAATTTCAATCAACTCTGAGACTCTTAGCTTCTACTCAGTTAAGTACTATATATGCTCAAATTTGCAGACCTTGGGGAAAGCAAGTTACTATGAAATTCCACGTGGGAATGACTGTAAAGGTTATCTGTTCCCAGTTCAGGTAGTGTGTGATTTCCCTTCTACCACAGAGTCTGTAGAATCCCTCCAAGATGTCACCTATCGTATCCTAGGATATCTTTGGAGTTGAGAAACTCACTTCATCTACCTTCTGAAACCAATGCCCATTAGAACATTTTTTCATCATACTGCACCAAATTTTGACTTCTTAAATTTTTTCAAGACCTCTGTCCTGAAACAATAGACTACGAATGAGAGAGCATCACATTCTTTACTACAGTCTTATAAATTCTTTGTTTCATTGAAAGTGTGATGAATACATTAAATACTTGGTCCAAAAAAAAAAAAAGGGAACCAAAACAACAGTACTCAAGATTATAGATTTAAAGCAATTAGTAAATTAATAAAATTAACATATTTTACTGCTTCAACATCTTTAAGTAAAAATGGAATTATTTTTTTACCCCTGTGAGTGTATGGTAGTGGAGAATATAATGGTTTAGACTAAGTAGTTCTGTACCATTGCCTGCCTTGATTCAAGCTAAGAAACCAACAGTTCTACCCACCATTGACTTTTACCATCAGTGCAAAGGTCAACACAGTGAAAAAGTCAAATAACATCTTGGCATTATTATGAAAATAGCTTTGACCTCACAGATACTTGAAATGTCTCAGGAATTCCCAAGAATCTGTGAATCATACTTTGAAAATAATACCTGTAAGAAAAGGGACCATTTGAAATGAAATAATTAGGGAAAACAACAGCTTTCATATTTCAAATATTTCAAATGCAACTCATTGCATCTTACCATTCCTCCTAAAGACCAGTTTACACTAACTCCTCTAGAAAAATATTTTTCTTACACTCTGAAGGTTTTATGATTCTTCAGAAGTACTCATACCACATTCCGTATTAGATCACTACTAAATGCCTGTCATTTTTGATGCAAGCTCATGTTTAGTTCAACTATGTGTGTGCACTCTTTTGTCTACTTTGAAGATGTAGATTCTGTGTTTGGAATAAGGATAGCTTGCACCTTAGCTAATAGGAAGCATAATTCTGCCTTGATGTGTGACAACTCAGTAATTTGTTTTTTGAAAGTTGCCCTTGGCTAACACTTAATATATGCCACCAATTATTTAAGATGTGTTGAGTCAGATTTCCCCAGTGTTTGCATAATAATTAAGCAACTTCTGAAAATGGTGTTTATGTTTTGAGCTAAAATTTTAATGTAGCTTTCAAAGATATCTAATTTAGGATTGGCGACTGGAAGAATCTGACTCAGTTTATTATATAATTGGTGGTGGAAGGGCATTATAAGCAATACCATGGTGTGAGAATGGAGCATTGGTGTCATAAGAAAACAATAATGAAGCTGTAATAGACAGGTAATTCACCTATCTTGAAATGAAATAACCAATCAAAATTAGATGTTCTGGATTCTCCACCATTCCCCCCAAATACCACAACAATCCATGCATAGTAGAAAATATCCAGACAGTTCCCAAACATCATCCCTCCCTGACTTTCCTTCCTATGTTTTTCTAATATTTCCAGTAAAGGTCACCTCTCTTCTATTTCAGCAACTGTGGCAATTAGGCCACTTTGGTTGAAAACACCAGAAACTCATCCTGTTTTATTTAACCTTAAAAAATTAATGGCATTGGAAAAACTGGACACTATGGACAAAAGAATCAATCTGGATGAGTTTCTCACTCCATATACAAAAATAAACTCAAAATGGATTAAAGGCTTAAATGTAAGACCTGAAACTATAAAATTCCTAGAAAAAAACATAGGCAGTATGTTCTTTGACAGTGGTCTTAGAAATTTTTCTTTTTTGAATATGCCTCCTTAGGCAAGGGAAACAAAAGCAAAAATAAACAAATGGGACCTAATTAAACTAACATGTTTTTGCACAGTGAAGGAAAGTATCAACAAAATTAAAAGTTCACCTACTGAATGAGAAAAGATATTTGCAAGCAACATATCTGATAAAGGGTTAATATCCAAAATATAAAAAGAGCTCAAGCAACTCAACATCAAAAATAAACAACCCCATGGAAAAAATGGGCAGACGACCTGAATAGACATTTTTCCAAAGAAGACATACAGATGGCCAACAGGCACATGAAAACATTCTCAACATCACTAGTCATCAGGGAAATGCAAATCAAAACCACAATGAGATATCACCTCACACCTGTTAGAATGGATATCATCTAAAAGACCACAAATAGCAAGTGCTGGCAAGCATGTAGAGAAAAGGGAACACTTATATACTGCTGGTGGGCATGTAAGTTGGTGCACCACTATGGAAAACGGAGTTTCCTCAAAAAAATTAAAAATAGAACTACCATACAATCCAGCAATTCTACTCCTAGATAAATATTTATCTGAAGAAAACGAAAACACTAAATCAAAAAGATATATGCACACCTATGTTCATTACAGTATTATTTACAATAGCCGAGATATGGAAGCAACCTAAGTTCCCACTGATAGATGAATGGATAAAGAAGATGTGGTATAGATAGATAGATAGACAGAAAGGTAGATATAGTGGAATATTACTCAGCCATAAAAAGGAATGAAATCTTGCCATTTGTGACAACATGAATAGACCTAGAGGGTACTATGTTAAGTGAAATAAGTCAGACAGAGAAAGATAAATACCATATGATTTCACATATATGTGTAATCTAAAAGGCAAAACAAACATAACAAAATAGAAACAGAGTCATAGATACAGAGAACAAACTGGTGGTTGCCAGAGGGAAGGTGGGTAGGGGGATGAGAGAAATAGGTGAGGGAGATTAAGAGGTACACAGTTTCAGTTACCAAAAAAAAAAAAAAAAATGAGTCATGGGTAGGAAATGTACAGTGTAGGGAATATAGTCATTAATAATGTAATATCTGTGGCAACAGATGGTACTTATCGTGGTGATCATTTTGTAATGTATGGAAATATTGAATCATTTATGTTGTGTGCCAGAAACTACCATAGTGTTGTAGGTCAATTATACTACCTAAACAAACAGACCAACAAACAAACTCATAGAAAATGACATCAGATTTGTGGTTACCACAGGAGGGGCCTGAGGGGAAGGGGAATTGGATGAAGGCAGTCAAAGGGTACAAACACCCAGTTATGAGAAAAATAAATACCAGAGGAGATGTACAACATGATAAATATAATTAACACTGCTGTATGTTACCTATGAAAGTTGTTAAGACAGTAAATCCTAAGAGTTCACATCATAAGGAAGTATGTTTTCCTTTTTCTTTTCTTGTGTATCTATATGAGATAATGGATGTTCATTAAGTTTACTGTGGTGATTACTTCATTATGTCAGTCACGTCACTATGCTGGACACCTTAAACTTATGCAGTGCTGTATGTCAGTTATATCTCAATAAAACCGGATAAAAAAATAATGAAGTTATTGGAGAGATGTTTGCTAAAATAGAAAAAGGTAAATCTACTCTGAGGCTTACAAGATGTATATGACTTATTTTGTCAAAATTCAGGTAATTTAAAATTCTATTCCTAATAAATAACATAGGGGATTAGATACAATTGTATCAATAGTTATCTGATCTGCACCCATTATGGTAAACTATTCTGGGAGCATTCTACATTGTTATTTCTTTTCGGTAATAACAGCTAGAAGACACACTTTAAAAAAGGACTGACAAAACAAACAAGTTGATGACTGAACAATTTGTCATTTCAACTATTGACAGTGCTTCGTGATTCTGGCATGATGAAGTGTCCCACTATTTATAAGCTAGTCATTATCTCCACACTCTAAATAAAGATACAGAATTCAGTTTAATAAGCATTAATTGACTATGTTCCTGGCCCAAGATACAGTGCCAGGAACTGAGGGTACATAGCTCCTGGCACAAAGGAGCTTTGAATTTTGTTAGGGAGAGAGTTGTACAAAGCAAACTCCAATGCCAGGCAGTCTGTGATAAATACTATAATACAAATTTAAGGATGTTTGATGGGAGATCCGAAGAAGAAAGAATTATCTTTGGCTGGGAAGAGAAGCTGACGTCTTCACATAGAAGCTGCACCTCAAATAAAGGCTGTATTTTGACAGCTGAGAATGGTGAGGTAAACATTTTGAGCACAAGACAAACTTAGTCTCCAACACCTGGTCATGTGGCCATATTATTAAAAAACACAGCGGTCTGGGGATACCCGGCAGGTGGTGCACGAAGGTCCTGGGAAGGTGAGGAGAAGGATCAATAACAATACAAAGGGAGGAGCACATTCAAGCGAATTCTGAAAATTCTGCTTCTTCCTGTGTCTTTTTGCTTGGATTTTCAAATGCAATTAAGTTACTTTCTCCCCATAGATCCAAAATAGATTCTGGAGAGAGAAAATTGATTGGTCCATTCATACTCTCTTTCTCATTGAAAAAGAGTGGAGTTGCTAAAAGGGAGAACAGGGCTGAATTTCTATTTTTAAAATTTATTCAACAAACATTGGTTATTTAATATGAGCGAAACAGTGAGCTGAGAGCTAAGGGTACAATGGTGGAGAAAATAGAAACAATTCTATTCCATACAGAATATATGATTCATTTGGGGAAATGGACATTAAATAGCCATAGAAACATTTAACTATAAATGGTTATAATGCTCTGAAGGAAAAATTAAGAGTATGATTAAAGGTGATTTCAGATATTTCTGATTTATATCATAAGTCAGGTTGGTGTTTGCATTTCTCTCAATGGTAGACATGGATTTTTACATTAAATGATTATTTGTATATACAGTTCATCTTTCATAATAGCGATGTTCAGGAGTATGAACTTTGAAGTATGTATCTGGTTAAAATTCTGGCTCAGCTAATTATCACCTAGTTACTGTTATCTGATCCTGTTTTTCTGTAGAGACAATAATTGCCACCTTATAAGGTTGTAAAAAATTAGGATAAGCATCTGTAAATGCTTATTCTAATACAGATAAAATTTCTTAAATTAATTAATAATAGAACGATCAACACCACCACGGAATTTCAAGCTAACACAGGTTATCATTCAGAAAACACATCTCTTAACCTGTATCAGCTAAAATATTGACAAGCTAATAATAGATGGTTGACAGTGTTAGTTTTTAAAGTTGGTATTTAATTAAACACTATCGCTCTTACCCCATCCCCATCCCCTACAGTTAAGAACTAGTTGATAAACAGAAGAGTGTACCTCTAAATACCAGTTGTATTTCTGGAAATGCTGGAATGGAGAACATGACTGGAATCTAAAGCCAAACTGTTTCCCAAACATTATCTGTTCCCCGCCTCCCTCCCCCAGTCTAGACCTTGGGGTGATTCATCGGAGGAAAAGTATCTCTACCTAAACAGAGATAGATAAGGGTAATCATTCTACCTTATCTTTGAAGTCTGATAGGAGGAGTCTCATGAAAAACATGTCTCTAAGACCTGCCTCTTAGAAGTTAGTCTGGCCTGACCAAAGTCTGCGCTACAGCTGGAAACAGACACACAGCAGAAGGCACGTACCGGTCCAGGGATGAAGCTATTCTTAAAGAAGCACGGAGTGACACTGAGATGCTCATGTTCATTACCTTCCCCCGGGTCAGAAATGTCACCCTGGTACACATCCCCCAGGAAACACGATGACAGGTAAACAGAGCCATCACAAAGACCCATCAAGTGCAGCAGTAACGAGGGCAGTCTAGACCAGGGATACATGGAATTACCTGCACAGAAAGGTGAATGTGAAGTAGGACATCAAGAACAGAGTCTATCAACTTTACACTGTGGCCTAACACCACTTATCGCTGTGTTATTCTGAAATAAGTTTGCTCACCACCTTTGGCTAGTGGCCAGTTTGTCTCTAGTCTACATCAAGGGCTTGCTTTTTCTTATCAAGCATATTCATACCATATTCCACTCGACCTATAAGGTTATGTCTCTTTGTAAAATCATTCCCTAGGACTGTGATAGATTCATGTCATTAATTTGAAAAATTCTGAAAATAGTTTTCTTATACAAAAATCTCAGAAATAAATAAAACATAAATATGACAATTCTATAGTTGTTAGTTTAGTATTTTGATCTCTTGACATCTAAGCACAGGAAGATATCTCTCAATGAGTACAGAAACTCTATTCATTTTTATTTTATTTGAATATTCATATATCTACTCATTTAATTAGAAATAGACATGCTGTGGGGTAGGAGGCAAATTGAGAGAAAAGGGAAGTGTGTGTGTGTGTGAATAGGAGATGGATATTGAACAGATACTTTAGTTATGGGCAGCAAAATAGAATTGTTGAATGACAAACGTTAGAAAGGTAGAAAGTATTGCTTTCAAGTCTTTTTTTTTTTTTTAAAGATGAGCGAACTGTGACCCGGAAAAAACAGTAGCATAGATTCCAGGCAACCTAACCCTTGATCCTGAGCTTTATCCATGTGACGACACACATTCCCACCTGTCTGCCCCCCACCATGTCCCATGATTTCCTGTCACAGAGCTTGAGATTACCTTGCTTAGAATTCCCCCTTCAAATTAGAGCACTGAAAAATCCTGTGGAAATCCAAAGGATAATAATGCTTTAGAACGATTTTATCAAATTATGTATCTGTATTCTCTGAGGAATGAAGTTAGGAGGGAATGGGTCTCAAGCACATCTCAGTGGTGTCAGAGTAATAGAGAGACTTAGGCACAAGGCTTGTCATTGTGAATGAAACGTATGAGAGGCACTGAGCCATGTGTGGTTATGGAGGGGATATGAAGGACCTCACTTACCTAACAATTTCATCATAAAACCAGGCATACTCAGACTTAAGACTTAATCTTAAGAGCCTGACCTATACCATCTTGATCCTGTAATCTACCATGTGTATCTTGCCTTTCCAACTAGCTTAGCAAGTGCACCGGGAATAAGAACTGGTTTTCTACATCTGTAGCTGATGTGAAACTCAGCCCACAGCTCAGGAGCACAAGAAATATTCATACCTTTTAAAATTTAAATTGGAGATAAAATTGACTCTTCTTATGATCTCACCAAATCGGTAGCTATTTAATTTTGGAAATTTTTAGATTATTCTTTTTTCCTATGTTCACACTAAATTCAGAAGTCCACTGGTGTTTAGGAAATGGATGAAAGGTCTCTAAATCCCAAGGCCATTTTGTTCATGTCTCACCAAAGGGTTTCTAAATCACCACTCTCTCCCAGGGCCTGCCCACTGACGGCTTGTTAATCTCAGGAAGTTTATCCCTTCACTAGCATTTAGTTTTCCTGAAAGACTCTCACCCCACCTTGTTGTGTTCTTTAAAGGGGTGGCCTTTACAAGTGTTTGGTCTCTTTAAAAACTTCAAAACTTAGGGAAGAAAAGAAAGACCTATTGTCTTTAATAACTTTGGAATTCCATTTATGATATAATCCCTGAGTCAAGGAAGTGCCTGCTTGAGTTAAGAATAAAAGCATCTGTGGAGACCATATCCAAAGTCCTTACCTGCATCATACACACATCAAATCCCACCCTTGTGTTATTTCTTGCTTTCAAGGCTACTTAGATATTTAATCTAAATTTTATCTTTATAAATATGATAGTGGTAGGAAAGAAAAACACAACACAACTTGCACTATGGCATTCTAAAGTGCATAGCATAAAGTAGCCACATGTGAAATCTGTTTTAGGCTTCCCAGTTCACAAAGAAGTTAGCCTGCACTTCTGACTCGAGTCCTTTGAGGTCTCAGGGATTTTTGACTGTCTTCCTTTTAAGGTACAAGACATGACTTGTACCATGCCACTAGTGTTTTCAAACCCCTTTTCTGCCAGGTGGTAGTATTTGTGTGTTAGTGTGTTAGTTCTAACCATAGTGTTTTTGACACATCAAGTGATAAAGCAACATGATCCTTCACTATAAACCTCTGGTTCATTTTATCTCAAAGACTAACTGTTTTTCCCATGCAGGCATCAATTTCCTTTTCCCCACCTCCAAAGGAACCACCTGATTTAATTAGGCTTCTCTGCTCTTTCCAGCCTTGGTGAGCCCTACAGGCAGTAATAGGAACTAAACATTAATAGGAAGAGTAGGATATAATCTGTAATAGGGGCTCCCTTCATTATGAAACATCTCCTATTCAGCATTTATATTAATGCATAATTAAGTAGCTGTCTCTTTAAAGCCTTTACTTACATCAAAGATCTATCTCCAGAACACCTCATTTTCCCTGAGAGAGAGTGAGAAAGAGTCCCTACAGTATTCACTTTTTAATGTAACTATTAAAAATGCAACACAGGAATTGAAAATGTGGCTAAACCGTTTAGTAACCTCTTTTGACATTTTCATTACATCTCCTATTACTGGACTCAAAATGAGAATACGATTATTTCAGAAGTTTAAAAGGAACCCCCCACGGCAGTCTGTGCACTGTGATATGCAGTGTAGAATTTCATGTTGTTCAATTTACCGTATTTAATAAAAAACAGGAGCGAACACAGGCAACCTTTCATTTTCGTCCCTGGGGACCTCTCTCTTGACTGTATTTGGGAACAGGCTTTTCACCAGTGGCTATGGGAGCTGAGTACCCTTCACAGAGGATGTTATAGTGAGGATTCAAACGTGCAGTGAGAGACTAGACTTATTATCATTGAAGCACCTTTTAATTCTAATATTCTATGATTTACTGTGGTTACACAACTAGGAGGTAGGTAGCCTTTTAGAGGGAGTTTTCCTTTTTGTCCTGTCCTTCTGAGACAGATGCATAACCACAAAATAAGTGTGAAGCAAGGACTTTTAAAACGTTCTGTGTTTTCTACCACCAGCCAAATGATATTTTTCTCCCAGACGTTGGGAGAGTCTCACTGTTGTGGCCATGAGCTGCTAGCATTAGTGGCCAACAGCCAAATAGTTCCTGTTTACAGAACTCTTATTATGTGCCAGACATGGCGTTTACTGTTTTACTTACATTATCTAAATTAAATTTCACAGTAATCCTAGGATTTGAATACTATTAGTATTCCTTTTGACAAAAGCAAAAGCCTTACTTAGTCCTATTTCTTACTAATGCCAGGGGACGGTGTGAAAGGCGTTGGGCTGGTGGAGGGTGCATAGTGTAAGCCAAAGACCTGACTTCTTACTATGGCATCAGTGTGGAGGAGAGGCGGGCTATCTCCTCTTGCTCTGTGAGCAAAGGCATGTACCAGTAGTCTGTGTTCAGCTGGTGAGGCATTCCAGCATTTATACTTCTATTCGTTCGTGTATTCATCCATTCACCAATATTTATTCATTGTCTTCCAAGTGCCAAGCATTGTGCTAGTTGAGAGAGATAACATAAAGAATAAGACAGACATGGATTGTGCCTGGTAAAGTGTAAAAAGTAAATGAGCGACTGAGACCATCCTAGATTAATGGTGGGGAGTTGGGGTGCTAGGAGGAGGGAGTAGCTTTGGATAACCTAGTCAAGGACCATATCATAATAAATACTATTATACTCATTTGTCAGGAACTTCTCAGGGGTGATTTATCAAATAGTTGACGTCAGAAACACAGTCCTTTATATTGTGGGGAAAATCTAATCCTCTCATGATGTGACTCCTCGGCCTTGCCCAAATCATCTGGCTAAGGCTCTCCTTTCGCCAGACATCACGATTGCTTAGGGAGTGGCTGAGAAGATACCTTTAGCCCAGTGGGCTACTTCTCTTCTCCATGTGTCAGTTTTGTAATGAAGCTGTCAGCCAAGGTGATTTATCTTTGTATCATGTGGTCCTTTAAGAATTTCTTTCTTGGATAATTGAATGTCACTCATCCAGGGAAGCTCCTACTTCCTGCATTAGGATGTCAGGGGATGCCTGGCGATCCTGAGCCGGATGGCCACACATGGCAGTGCGCCATACCTTTCAGGAGTGGATTTGCAAGGCTGATCATCTTGCTTGGAGAAGCAGAGCAGCCTACCAGCTGGAGACCCCAGAGGACTGCAGAATGTGCAGAAAACGCCTTTACCTCACTAACTGTAAATGCAAAATTATAAAGTTAAATGTTGAGGCATGCCAGAAGAGTTACTTTTGCAGTATCCTTGCTGCCCTGACATGCCTTCACCTCAGTGGACTACAAACAAATAGAACGCTGAAAGGAATAAAGACCCTTCATTTGTATCATTGCACTGGCTTTTACTCCCATCTTGCTTGCCATACTTTGTTGTGTCCAGATATTTGAAGCATTCTCCAGAAATTAATTTTAGGTGATGCATGTAAATCAGTATTTTATTCAATAGAAAAGGTCTGAGAGGAGAGTGAGTTAACAGTGATAACCTTTGGATGGTGGGATTATGATATATTTTAATGTTCTTTTTTGGCTTATCTGTAGTTTTAACTTTTTGCAAATATGTATGAGTTACTTTTGTGACATAAACACAATTAGTTTAAATTTTTTGAGATTTGTCAATCCAGTAAATTGAGAAGGAAGTATGTTATCTAAACAAAATAAATAACCAGTTATCACAAATTCCCAAATGTTGGGATCAATATTCTAACTATGGAATATATGATATTAATTAATGTTAGTTACATTTTCCATTTGTCTTTAGACCACAAGTTGGAAAAAATGGAATGCTATATTGAAAGTAGCAGAAACTGATTTTTTAAAAACCTTACAGTTCTAAGTAATGAATTTCCCCCTATTTTGGCATTTCCTTTTCTAAAATACCTCTGCTTGTTATCATATTCAAGTTTTTTTTTCATGAAATAAATGCAAGTTCTGTGGTGTCTATTCATTAACATCCTCCTGCTGTTCACATTTTATTAATGAAACAACCCTGTCACCCGCCTACCAGCAGACACTTAATTCCTTCCCAGAATCCATCTGCTTTTCATGGGCTTCAGAAGCCAAATTCCTTTGCAAAATCAACTCTAACGACGGCTTAATTCCACGGGTCAATTAAATACCAAAGATAGTTAGCTATTTTGCAATATCAGAAGCTCTGAAAGTGTGTTTTTGCTGTGATTATTACTCACGTGATTATTTACATGGGGGGGGGGGTGATTAGGGAATCCAGGTGCTCCCTGTAAAACTAGCCATTCAAATGCTGAATACAGACCTGGCAAGTGTGGCTGCTTTCATCCATCAATTTTGCTGTCCTTCCTTCTTTCTTTTTCTCTCCTTCCCTCTCTCCCTTCATTTCCTTCCTCTCCCCTTCCTTCCTTCCTCCCTTCCTCCCTGCCTCCCTCCCCCTTCTTTCCTTCCTTCTTCTTAATGATAAATGTAACAAACATCTTATTTGCCCATTTATAACTTATTGTATCAATATCAGACAGCTCTTGTCTATCAAACTTAATCCAAGTGATCTTCAAAGGAGGAAGATTTATAGAAGTTACATGAAATGGAATGTTGCTGTGTTATTAATTTTGAGAATCCAGAGTTCTGAGAAAATTTAAACCTGTACTGAGGTGAAGTTTAAATGCATTTTAAACTTGTAGTCTCCTGTGTTATGTTATATATATACACATATATATCAGCATTCTCTACATGTGTTAATATCAAAGTATTATAAACACAGTTTAGCTTCTGCTCTCTCATTGTTTTTTCTACCTTTTCATATGTGACACATTACATTTACTATCTAGCAAATGAAAAAAATGCTCAACTGTTGATCTAGCTTAGTCCTGAAACCCTTTCTTTTCTCTCTCCACAGTTACTGCTTTATTTCATCTAGCCTCATGCCTTTAGATACTAATTGTACTTGGATCATCCCAAATTTATATCTCTAGTGTGATCTCTTCTCTGAACTCCAGACACATAAATCCAATTGCCAAATTGACATCTCCACTTAGATGTCAAATAGGCATCAAATTTAACATGTACAAAGCTGTCTCTATCCATAATCTAATCTTCTTCTACTACAGCCTTGCCTTCTCAATTAATGGTAACTTTATCCTTCTGGTTATTCAGGTCAATATCCTTGATGTCATGCTGGTTTTCTGTCTATTTTTACATCCCATACCTAACCACCAAGAAATTCTATTGGCCAGACTAAAAATACATCAGAATCTGGTTATTACATAATCTCCAATACTTTTACCTCATCCAAGGAATGATAATCTCTCATCACCATTACTGCAAATCTTCAGACTGGTTTCCCCACTAGTGGTCCTGTTTTCCTACTGTCTATGGTCTGTTCTCAACAGAGTAACCACAGTGATTAAAATACACTCAACATGTCCTTTCTGCTCAAATCTCTCCCCTGGTTCTCTATTTCCCTCAGAGTAAAAGTAAAATGTTTACGTGATCTACTGCCTCACTACCTCTCAGACCTCACTCCTATTACCCTTCCTTTGTCTACATTCTACACCAGCCACACTGGACTCCAGACGGTTTTATGAACAAGTTAGGCCTTTATTTCTTACCTATGTCTAAAATACATTTCCTCCAAATATCTACATGGCTTGCCCTCCTGCTCCTTACATGTCTTTGTGACATGAGAAGAGAGGCAGAGGGACTTAAAGGCAAAGAGCCTGGAGCCCAGCGCCAGGCTACCTGTGTTAAGTCACCGCTCTGCCACTTTCCAGCTTTATGAATCTTGCGCAAGTTGTTAACCTTTCTGTCCTTCCCTTTAATTTTCTATACTATGGGGTTAGTAACAGTACCTCCTCCTCAAGAGTTGTCATGAGGATTAAATGCGTTAATATTTGAAAAGCACTTAGCCTGGAAGACAGTGTTATACAAATGTTTTTGTAAATAATACAGGTCATTTACTTTTGTTTTTTAAATATCTTTATTGGAGTATAATGCTTTACAATGGTTACTTTATGCTGTATAACAAAGTGAATCAGCTATATGTGTACATATATCCCCATATCCCCTCCCTCTTGAGTCTCCTTCCCACCCTCCCTATCCCACCCCTCTAGGTGGTCACAAAGCACAGAGCTGATCTCCCTGGGCTATGTGGCTGCTTCCCACTAGCTATCTATTTTACATTTGGTAGTGTATATATGTCCATGCCACTCTCTCACTTCGTCCCAGCTTACCCTTCCCCCTCCCCTTGTCCTCAAGTCCATTCTCTATGTCTGCGTCTTTATTCATGTCCTGCCCCTAGGTTCTTCAGAACCATTTTTTAAATTCAGATTCCATATATATGTGTTAGCACATGGTATTTGTTTTTCTCTTTCTGACTTACTTCACTCTGTATGACAGTCTCTAGGTCCATCCACGTCACTACAAATGACTCAATTTCATTTCTTTTTATGGCTGAGTAATATTCCATTGTATATATGTACCACATCTTCTTTATCCATTCATCTGTCAATGGACACTTAGGTTGCTTCCATGTCCGGGCTATTGTAAATAGAGCTGCAATGAACATTGTGGTACATGACTCCTTCTGAATTATGGTTTTCTCAGGGTATATGCCCAGTAGTGGGATTGCTGGGTCATAGGGAAGTTCTATTTTAAGTTTTTGAAGGAACCACCATACTGTTCTCCATAGTGGCTGTAACAATTTACATTCCTACCAACAGTGCAAGAGGGTTCCCTTTTCTCCACACCCTTTCCAGCATTTATTGTTTGTAGATTTTTTGATGATGGCCATTCTGCCTGGTGTGATGTCATACCTCTTTGTAGTTTTGATTTGCATTTCTCTAGTAGTTAGTAATGTTGAACATCCTTTCATGTGTTTGTTGTCAATCTGTATATCTTCTTTGGAGAAATGTCTATTTAGGTCTTCTGCCCATTTTTGGACTGGGTTGTTAGTTTTTTTGATATTGAGATGCATGAGCTGCTTGTATATTTTGGAGATTAATCCTTTTTCAGTTGCTTTGTTTGTAAATATTTTCTCCCATTCTGAGGGTTGTCTTTTTGTCTTGTTTATGGTTTCCTTTGCTGTGCAAAAGCTTTTAAGTTTCATTAGGTTCCATTTGTTTATTTTTGTTTTTATTTCCATTTCTCTAGGAGGTGGGTCAAAAAGGATCTTGCTGTGATTTATATCATAGAGTGTTCTATGTTTTCCTCTAAGAGTTTTATAGTGTCTGCCCTTACATTTAGGTATTTAATCCATTTTGAGTTTACTTTTGTGTATGGTGTTAGGAAGTGTTCTAATTTCGTTCTTTTACATGTAGATGTCCAGTCCTCCCAGCACCACATATTGAAAAGGTGGTCTTTTCTCCATTGTATATTCTTGCCTCCTTTATCAAACATGAGGTGACCATATGTGTGTGGGTTTATCTCTGGGCTTTCTATCCTGTTCCATTGATCTATATTTCTGTTTTTGTGCCAGTACCATACTGTCTTGATTACTGTAGCTTTGTAGTATAGTCCGAAATCTGGGCACCTGATTCCTCCAGCTCCTCTTCATTTATTTGGTCTGGTGGGTTTTTACCTTGCTCTTCACCTGCTGTGTATTTCTTTATCTTCTCATTTTGCTTAACTTACTGTGTTTGGGGTCTCCTTTTTGCAGGCTGCAGGCTTGTAGTTCCCGTTGTTTTCAGTGTCTGCCCTCAGTGGGTCTCGTTGTTTCAGTTGGTTGTGTAGGCTTTCCGGTGGAGGGGGCTGGTGCCTGTGTTCTGGTGGATGAGGCTGAATCTTGTCTTTCTGGTGGGCATGACCACGTCCAGTGGTGTGTTTTTGGTTGTCTGTGAACTTATTAGATTTTAGGCAGCCTCTCTGCTAATGGGTGGGGTTGTATTCCTGTCTTGTTAGTTGTTCGGTATGGGGTGTCCTGCACTGTAGCTTGCTGGTCGTTGAGTGGAGCTGGGTCTTAGTGTTGAGACGGAGCTCTCTGGGAGAGCTTTCGTTGTTAGATATTACGTGGGTCTGGGAGGTCTCTGGTGGTCCAATGTCCTGAACTTGGCTCTCCAACCTAAGAGGCTCAGGGTTGACACCTGTCCGGAGCATGAAGACCCTGTCAGCCACATGGCTCAGAAGAAAAGTGAGAAAAAAAAGAAAGGAAGAAAAAAATAAAATAAAATGAAGTTATGAAAATAAAAAAAATTTAAAAATTATTAAAAATTAAAAAGGTAAAAAAAAAAACCTTAAAAAAAAAGAAAACAGAAAGAAGAGAGCAACCAAACCAGTAAACAAATCCACCAATTATAACAAGTGCTATAAACTATACTAAAAAAACAAAACAAAACAAAAAAAACAGACAGACAGAACCCTTGGACAAATGGTAAAGACAAAGCTATACAGAGAAAATCACAAAAAGAAGCATACACATACACACTCACAAAAAGAGAAAAAGGAAATAAATATATATGAAAAAAAAAAGGAAGAATGCAACCAAATCAATAAACAAATCTACCAATGATAATAAGCTCTAAATACTAAGATAAACATAAAATCAGAAACAAATTAGATGCAGAAAGCAAACGCCAAGTCTACAGTTGCTCCCAAATTTTGCCTAAATTTTGGGATGATTCGTTGTCTATTCAGGTATTCCACAGATGCAGGGTACATCAAGTTGATTGTGGAGATTTAATCTGCTGCTCCTGAAGCTGCTGGGAGAGATTTCCCTTTCTCTTCTTTGTTCGCACAGCTCCCGGGGTTCAGCTTTGAATTTGGCCCCACCTCTGCGTATAGGTCGCCTGAGGGCGTCTGTTCCCTGCCCAGACAGGATGGGGTTAAAGGAGCAGCTGCTTCGGGGGCTCTGGCTCACTCAGGCCGGGGGGGGAGGGAAGGGTACGGATGCGGGGCGAGCATGCAGCGGCAGAGGCCAACATGACATTGCAACAGCCTGAGGCGTGCCATGTGTTCTCCTGGGGAAGTTGTCCCTGGATCACAGGACCCTGGCCGTGGCGGGCTGCACAGGTTCCCACGAAGGGAGTTGTGGATAGTGACCTGTGCTTGCACACAGGATTCTTGGTGGCTGTAGCAGCAGCCTTAGCATTTCATGCCCGTCTCTGGTATCCATGCTGATAGCCGCGGCTCGCGCCCGTCTCTGGAGCTCGTTTAGTCGGTGCTCTAAATCTCCTCTCCTCGCACACTACGACACAATGGTCTCTTTCCTCTTCGGCAGCTCCAGACTTTTTCCCGGACTCCCTCCCCGCTAGCTGTGGCGCACTAACCCCTTCAGGCTGTGTTCACGCAGCTAACCCTAGTCCTCTCCCTGGGATCCGACCTCCAAAACCTGAGCCTCAGCTCCCAGCCCCCACCCGCCCTGGCGGGTGAGCAGACAAGCCTCTCGGGCTGGTGAGTGCAGGTCGGCACCAATCCTCCGTGCGGGAATCTCTCCGCTTTGCCCTCCGCACCCCTGTGGCTGCGCTCTCCTCTGTGACTCCAAAGCTTCCCCCCCACCCACTCCCCGTCTCCGCCAGTGAAGGGGCTTCCTAGTGTGTGGAAACCTTTCCTCCTTCACGGCTCCCTCCCACTGGTGCAGGTCCCGTCCCTATTCTTTTGTCTCTGTTTTTTCTTTTTTCTTTTGCCCTACCCAGGTGCGTGGGGAGTTTCTTGCCTTTTGGGAGGTCTGAGGTCTTCTGCCAGCGTTCAGTAGGTGTTCTGTAGGAGTTGTTCCACATGTAGATGTATTTCTGATGTATTTGTGGGGAGGAAGGTGATCTCCACGTCTTACTCCTCTGCCATCTTGAGGGTCCTCTCCCAGAATGTCATTTTCTTAATCAGATCTTCCCTGACCCTGTATTGAAAATTTTAAACCATCTCTCACCCCACCATTCTGCAACTCTTTCCTTTTTCTTTCTCTCCTCTTTAGTACTTACTTCTAACAATTTGCTCATTTATTTTATTTCTTACCACTCTTAACAGACTCTAAGCTCCATGTAAACAGTGATATTTTACTGTTAATTAACTAAAACAGTGTCTGGAATATAATAGATGATCAATAGTTATTTGTCAAAAAAATATGAAATTAGTGATAATGCTATATTTAAATAAACCTTGAAAATAAATTAAAGACCTTAGATGCATGAATCCTGCTTAGGAATCTTATACTTTGGATTCCATTATGAGAGTCCTTTAGGGTACAACATGGTGTAATTTGAAATATAGCCACTTACATTGTTTAGGCTTTTATTCTATAAGAACAGGGTCACTGGCTCTCTACAGAGTGACATTTTGGGTTATGTCACCTTAACTATGAAACTCTGCTTGAGATAAATTTCCAATATAACTTGGAGGCAGAGAAGTCAGATTAATGCTATTTGGCTGCATTCTAAATGTCATTGTTTTTTTTCAAAAGGCCAGGAAATAACATTTTAAATACCTGTAGCACCACTATTCAGCATCAACGCATTCAGCAAAAAAGGCAGAATCTGAACTATCTCTATTCAGTTTTTACCATTTTAGAAATAGAGGCTTTATAGAAATGAAATATCTCTTGACACATAGTAGACATTGGTTTAAAATATTTAGTGAAAGAGAACACATTGATTAAATCTTGTGACTTTATGAAAGCCCACATTCCCCACAAGAGAAAGGAGAATCAACATGATTCTTAAGCACTGTAACTGTTGATAAATAAATAAATATAAGTTTAAATAATATATATATGTATTGTTACCTTTTCATGTCTCCCTGAAGATGGATTAACAATTACTACCCACTTAGGAATTATGAATAATTAATAATAAATTCTTTTTTTAAATTTTTTAATTTTATTTTTTTTTTATACAGCAGGTTCTTATTAGTCATCAATTTTATACACATCAGTGTATACATGTCAATCCCAATCGCCCAATTCATCACACCACCATCCCCAAATAATAAATTCTAATATTAATTTCCTCTCTATCAAAAAGTCATCTAGATAGTGTGCTTGATTATAAACAATGGTAAATAATTTTTTCCTAAATTTAATTTCAATATTTTGTTGACATTGGTGTTGGGCTGGAAATGAAACACTTTGAATCATTCAAGGAAGCACACTAGGAACTGGCAGCATCTCTTCCAGAAAACTCATTCAATAAATATTTAATCTGATGTGTTTCAAGGAGCATTTGATGAAGATTATATTTCACATGTTTATTTAAGAAGAAGCATTTACCTGTAGGGGGATTTGGGACATTTGGATACTATAAGTGATGAATAATGTAAGTTACAGTAGAGAGAAGCATTGTTATTATTCCTATATAATAAATAGGTTATTGTTAAATTGATATTATAGGCTTTTTAGTTATAAAATGTTAAAAAAACTTCTAGCCAGAAATTGATAATTAAAAGGTTAATACTTTAAGAGAATGAAAAAACAAGACTATAGAAAATGTTTGCAAATCATATGTCTGATAAAGAACATTCAGAATATATAAAGAACTTTCAAAATTCAATAATAAAACAAACAAACAACCCACTGAAAAATTTGGCAATCAATTTAAATAGACACTTTTTCAAAAAAAGATTCATAGATGGCAAATAAGTACATGGAAACAATTCTCAGCATCATTAGTCAGTCATTAGGGAAATGTAAAATGAAATCACAGCTACTGCCTCACACATACTAAATGTATAAAATTAAAAAGGCTGACTATATCAAGTGTTGCAAATATCTGAAGCAACTGGAACTCTAATAAACTGCTGGTTGGTATGTAAAATATTCCACATTTGAAAATAGTTTTGCAATTTCTTACAAAGTTAAACATATACCTATCACATGCTCAGTTATTTCACTGAGTATTTATCAAAGAGAAATGAAAGCTTATTTTCATAAAAAGAATTTTACATGGATGTTCACAGTAGCTTTATTTGTAATACTCTCAAACTGAAAACAACCCAGAGTCCATCTAGATAATCAAATTATGTGTATCTACACCTTGCATTCTTACTTAGAAATAGAAGGAATGAACTACTAATACATCTAAAAACATGGATGAATTTCACTGAATGATGCCAAGTAAAAGAAGCTCAGCAACAAACAGTGTACACTGTATGATTCCACATATACAAATTTCTACAAAATGGAAACTAATCTCTAGAGACAGAAAGCAAATGAGTTGTTGCTTGGGGGATGAGAGAGTAGGGAAAGGACAGAATGAGGAATTATAAAGGGGCACAAGGAAAATTTGGGTGGAGATGAATATTTGCTATCTTGACTGTGTTGACTGCTTTACAGGTATATGCAAATGTCAGAACTTATCACATTGTATGCTTTAAATACATGTTGTATGCCAATTATATACCATATAGCTGTTTGAGAAAACATACTCACTGAGAAGAAGTAAATGTTTCATTTATATGATCATCATGGATAAATCTATGCCTCGAAGAATCTGTATCACCACCTCTGCAATCAGAACTGTGGGAGATCAGCAAGAGGCAGGAGGCTGAGACCCTGCTGTGGAGAAGTGCATGATCTAGAGGAGAAGGGTTTCATTTGTGGACCAATTAAAGGAAGCTGTGGTGCCTACAGACCAGAGTAGGCCGTCCTAGCCCCAAGGCTGATTCTCCCACCAGTTGCCCATTTTTATTTTGGAAAATTTCGATTCTGCGAAGAGTTTAAAGGCCAGTATAATAATTATTTATATACTCATCGAAAAATAATAACTTAAGTGTTTAATTATTTGTACTTCAATAAGGCTTAGTATTTTGATATACCCATCCATCAAACCATTAAGTACAGAGGAAAGAAGAAAGTCCACTTTTTACAGCATTTATTCAATTGAATTCAACTCTACAACTGACAAAGATCATTAAAATTTTTAAATGTAGAGGTGAATATAGATATAATGTAGAAGTCAACTCATTTTATAAACATTTAGTAATAGGAACTGACTGATAAGAAGTTGCAGAACAGCCGTAAAGACTTTTAAGTATTGATTACCAATTATCTTGGTTTATGCAGTGAAAAAACAGTTATGTTTTCCATATCACTTCTTCTATACCAGTATATGCTTCATAATAAAAAAGCCTAATCACAATATTTATAGACCAATCTTTTTGGTAATCTACAAGGTATAGCAATAGAGATAATTATAATTTTATTAGCCTCTCCTAGTTCTGAAGGTATGATATTAGATGAAAAATATGCCAGATATTTTAATGTATAATTACAGTTTAAAAAAACACAAAGCATAATATGCTATATGCTCTGACTATAAATGAAAAGAGTCAAATCTAAATATACTTGTGTCTTTATTCAAGGTTTGAATTTTATTTATAAATTTAAACAAAGAAATGAAGGCAAATAATTTTTGATAAGTAGAGGAAAATAAAAAACATCAATATATATAACTATTCCAAAAATACACTTAGCAAATACTTAAATTTGCTACATGTAGACTAGTGTGAGAATGTGAAATTCCTGGGGTCTGTAGTCTTAGAAGGACCTCAAAACTTTCATGGGTTTTTACCTCCAGAAATACCACCAGGTTCTCATGGTGACTATCCAAAAAAAGATCCCCTCATGGCTCTGACAGTAAGAAGGGGAGAGTACTCATTGCAAAATATTCCTAGGAAGTTCTCCACAACCCATTTCTGTTCTCCAGGGGAACAGACTTTGTCAGAGACTTATCCTAGCTGGGGTAAAGGCATTCTTCCCCCTCCAGACCTCTCTGACGTCCTGTCTCACCTAAAGGGTGAAAAAATAACATAACCACTGGAGAAAAGCTCGTGAAAGTTACAAACCAGAGACACAAGCCCATTATTTAAAGACTGAGACTTAAAGAGAACCTTAAGATATTAGAAGGCTTCCTATCCTCTACACATTACTTCTATATCAACAGGGCTCCAGTATGACAGCAGTGGATTTTAGCTGAAACAGTTACAAGAAACAGGCTCTCCATAAGAAGTACTTAAACCCAAGGTCAAGAGAAGAGTCAAAATAATGACACTAAAGGAATACAAATACAAAGTGTCTGGAACCTAGTTAAGGTAAACATTAAACACAGCCTGACTCCCAGCCAGATTAACATAAATACTCACAATAAAACCCTATTTACCTTATTTGCTATTAGTGAATACAGGTCCAGTTTTCAATAAAAATATTACAAGACATGTTGTAAAACAAGATAAAACAGTCTGAAGAGATAAAGTAGTCATCAGAATTAGACTCAGGTATGTCACAGATGATGGAATTAGAAGGTAGGCAATTTAAAATAACTACGATTAATAGGTTAAAGGCTTTAATGGAAAAAGTAGACAACATGCAATAATACATGGACAATGTAAGTAGAAAGATGGAAATGTTCAAGAGAAAATTCTATAAATCAAAAACACTGTACTAGAAATGGATAATGCCTTTAATGGGCTCATTAGCAGAGAAGGCATAGCTGAGGAAAAAATCAGTGAGCTGATGAAGAGTCAATAGAAACTTTGCAAACCGAAATGCAAAGGGAAAAAAATAATTAAAAATCAAAGCTGAGCATTCAAGAACTGTGGGACATTTTTGAAAATTTGTAACGTACACATAATTAGAAGACCAGACGGAGAAGAAAGAGAAGATAGAAAATAATTATCTGATGTAATAATGAGCGAGAAATTTCTGAAAGTAATGACAGATACCAAACCACAGGTCAAGGAAGCTCAGAATAAATACCAAAAAAACGACATCTGGACATATCATATTCAAATTGTGGAAAACCAAAGAAAAGTAGAAAATCTTGAAAGAAGCCAGGGAAGTGGGGGGAGGGGTGGTATAGGGACCTTACCTATATAGGAATAAGGAAAAGAATTACAGAAAACTTCGTATCAAAAAACATGCAAGCAAGAAGAAAATGGAGTGAAATGTTTAAGGTGTTGAAAGAAAAAAAACACAACTAACCGAGAATTGTAAATTCCACCTAGAATTACACTTCAAAGTGAAGGAGATGACCAGTTTCCAGTTCCACATGTAAGGAAGCTGGAAGTCATCACTTTATCCTAACAACAAGTAAAAAGCTGAGCAGACTGAAATACCAACAACTCTTCTTGGATTCCTAAAAGAGGCTTTGTCCCCAACAAGAGAGAGACAGGTGAATACAGAGAGTCATGGTTTACCTGAGCAGAGATTCATGAGTGGAAATCTCCAGGGGAACTAATGCTGCAGTAAGAAAACCTGAACTATAATAGACAAATTGCTGGAAGCTCAATGTGGACAACTCTGAGAGTTAAACACTCCAGGGTGAATCCAGCCACTGGAGAACCACTGCAACTCTGTGAGATTTACCTCTAGGAGCTCGGCCAGGTTCTCACAGTAAATAGTGGAGAAATATCCCTTTGGGCTTCCTGCAGGAGGAGTGGAAAAGGAACAATTTTGAAATATGCCAGAGGACTCTCACAAGGCCTACCCTTAGGAAAACTAGTTCACCAGAGGCTAACCTAGTGCAGTATTGTCAGAGCCTAACTGAAATAGGGAAAGGAAGTATCCAACTCTAGTCAGCTCTAGCCTTGCAAGTGGGAGAAAGGACATACTCAATTCTAGCCCAATCCAAATAACCTCTCTCACCAAAGGAGGGAGAAAAAAACTGAGAAACACACGTGTCAAGTTCACAGTCCAGAGGCATAGGCTCACTAAAGAATTGAGAATGAAGTAATGTTGGATTATATCCCAATGCATAAAACAAATATACATGAATTTATGCTGATATAAATAAATAAATAGGGGAGAATATGCAAACCTTCTGTGCAGAAGAATTCCAAATAAATTATATAGCTACTCCACCCTCAATTAGGTGGAACACAACTCCTCACTTCTTAAGTGTGGGTTTCACATAGTTACTTCCTTCCAAAGAGTACAGTGTGGGAAGGAGGTAAAAAACTTTAGAGTGGATAAACCTGACAAATGCCAACTCAGCCAGGTGGTAAAAATCAGTGTCAATAATGACAAATCATATTGATGGTATGTAACCTTGATATGATATCATGAAAATGGCATATGACCTATGTGGTCTTCATTCCAAAAAAAATATAACCCCAGTCTAATTATGAGGAAAACATCATACAAACCTAAAATAGGGACATTCTACAAAAACCTGACTAGTACTCCTCAAAATTTTCAAGGTCAACAAAAGCAAGTAATATCTAAGAAACTGTCAAAGGCAAGAGGAACCTAAGGAGACATGACTAGTACACGTGGTAACCTGGACGGGGTGTTGGAACAGAAAAATGAACATTAGGTAAAAACTAAGGAAATCTGAATAAATTAAAACTTCAATTAATAATAATGTAACAATAATTGGTCATTAAACAAATGCATCATACTAATGTAAGATGTTAATGATAAGAGAAAACTGAATGGGGAGTATATAGGAATTGTCTGGACTATCTTCATAATAATTCTGTAAATCTAAAACTGTTCTAAAATAAAAAGCTTATTAAAAATTATATATGCTAGAAATATATAAGGTTTAGACATCACATAACATTTTTATCTGGATATAATTGAAGTATAACATTATATTAGTCTCAGGTGTACAATATAATAATTTGCATATATTGTGAAATGATCACAAGGATAAGTCTAGTTAACATCCATCACCACATGTAGTTACAAACTTTTTTCTCGGGATGAGAACTTTTAAGATCTACCCTCTTAGCAACTTTCAAATATATAACAGTGTATTGTTAACTATAGTCACCATGTTATATATTACATTCCATGATTTACTGTGGAAGTTTATGCCTTTTGACCACCTTCACCCATTTCTCCCACCCCTACTCCCACCTCTGGTACCCACAAATCTAGTCTCTGTATCTACGAGTTCAGGATTTTTGTTTGTTTGTTTTTAGATTCCACATATGTGAGATCATATGGTATTTGTCTTTTTCTGTTTGACTTATTTTTCACTTATCATAATGCCCTCAAGGTCCATTCATGTTATAAGCAGCAAGATTTCATTCTTTTTGTGACTGAATAATACTCCTGTGTGTGTGTATCACATTTTCTTTATCTATTCATCTATCTATGGACTTGGGTTGCTTCCATGTCTTAGCTATTGTAAGCAATGCTGCAATGAACATAGGGGTGCATATATCTTTTCCAGTTAGCGTTTTCCTTTTCTTTGGATAAATGCCCAGAAGTGCAATTGCTGGATCATATGGTAGTTCTATTTTTATTTTTTTGAGGAACCTCCATGTTGTTTGTGACTCTACTGTGAAACTATAACCCAGGAACTTATTCTACTCTATGCTCATCCACCAGGGATATCCTTTTAATGATAGTGTTCTAGCCCTCCCTATCAATGAGACTAAAAGCAAAAAGGTTTAAATCCTAATAAAAGATTGGAAATAGGTCCTTTGTTTCCTTCTAACTAGGAGTTAACATAGGAATCTTGTGACCTCATTATATGACTCAGTATACTCACTGGCAGTAGAAAACTATACTGACCAATTACAGCAGATTTCAGAGCCTGACAGTTTGTCATGTTTTGAGAGTGGTAGGTCCCAGTGAAGGACTTTGAAGCATCAGAAACTATCACTGTGGCTGTCATTGTTGCATTGTCCTCTCTGCTTTTATACGAACTAACTTCTTAAATCTGCTTCTGTGTTTCCCATCTTCAGTCTCAAGTGTACTTCAGTTTCTGGGCTCATTCTAACTAAATTAGAAAGTGTGTCAATGACTTTCCCTTCCTCCCAAGATTTAGAATTAAGTCATCTTCCTAGACTCAATGCTTTGAAGGTTTAACATGGAATTCTTGTGGAATCCAAGTCACATTTCTATCCTTGTTTCTAAAACCTCTAATGTTGGCCCCATTCATGTAACTAGGTTTCTATCTTACTTTATTCTCGCACAACTTTAATTACACTTCTCAGTACCAATCACTGTACTCTAGACAGGAATCCTGCTCTCAAACTCAGATCACCATCTAGGGGTCTTTCTTTTCCTATCAGCAATTAGTGTTTTTCCAAGAAATGGAAAGTGGGTACAGGCACAGGGTGTGAAACCACATACCCATGAACAAGTCTAGATTCTGTTCCCTTATTTAGTATCATCTCAATTTCAAAATTGTAATAGCTGTAATGAAGGTTTCTATCTTTTCATTTTTACTATATCCCAGCAATTCTTTTCCACAATTCAATCTAAGAAACTTTCAAGACATTTTTCCCCATTTACCTCTCTTTTCCTGTAGCTTCAGTCAGGCCAGTAATTTACAAAATGATAAGGCTTTGAATATGCCATGATAATTAAATATAATTAAGATAGAGAGACGATGGCGGAAGAGTAAGACGCGGAGATCACCTTCCTTCCCACAGATACAGTAGAAATACATCTACACGTGGAACTGCTCCTACAGAACACCCACTGAACGCTGGCAGAAGACGTCAGACCTCCCAAAAGGCAAGAAACTCCCCACGTACTTGGGTAGGGCAAAAGAAAAAAGAAATAACACAGACAAAAGAATAGGGACGGGACCTGCACCAGTGGGAGGGAGCCGTGAAGGAGGAAAGGTTTCCACGCACTAGGAAGCCCCTTCGTGGGCGGAGACTGCAGGTGGCGGAGGGGAGAAGCTTCGGAGCCGCAGAGGAGAGCGCAGCCACAGGGGCGCGGAGGGCAAAGCGGAGAGACTCCCGCACGGAGGCTCGGCGCCGAGCAGCACTCACCAGCCCGAGAGGCTTGTCTGCTCCCCCGCCGGGGCGGGCGGGGCTGGGAGCTGAGGCTCGGGCTTCGGTCGGATCGCAGGGAGAGGACTGGGGTTGGCGGCGTGAACACAGCCTGAAGGGGTTAGCGCACCATAGCTGGCCGGGAGGGAGTCCGGGAAAAAGTCTGGAGCTGCCGAAGAGGCAAGAGACCATTGCTTTGGGGTGCGCAAGGAGAGGGGATTCAGAGCGCGGCCTAAACGAGCTCCAGAGACGGTCGCGAGCTGCGGCGATCAGCACGGGCCCCAGAGACGGGCATGAGACGCTAAGGCTGCTGCTGCCGCCACCAAGAAGCCTGTGTGCGAGCACAGGTCACTCTCCACACCGCCCCTCCCGGGAGCCTGTGCAGCCCGCCACGGCCAGGGTCCCGTGATCCGGGGACAACTTCCCCGGGAGAACGCACGGCGCGCCTCGGGCTGCTGCAACGTCACGCGGGCCTCTGCTGCCGCAGGCTCGCCCCGCCTCCTCCATACCCGTCACTCCCCCCGGCCTGAGTGAGCCAGAGCCCCCGAAGAAGCTGCTCCTTTAACCCCGTGCTGTCTGGGCGGGGAACAGACGTCCTCAGGCGACCTACACGCAGAGGCGGGTCCAAATCCAAAGCTGAACCCCGGGAGCTGTGCGAACAAAGAAGAGAAAGGGAAATCTCTCCCAGCAGCCTCAGAAGCAGCGGATTAAAACTCCACAAACAACTTGATGTGCCTGCATCTGTGGAATACCTGAATAGACAACGAATCATCCCAAATTCAGGAGGTGGACTTTGGGAGCAGGATATATTAATTTTTCCCCTTTTCCTTTTTTTGTGAGTGTATATGTATATGCTTCTGGGTGAGATTTTGTCTGTATAGCTTTGCTTTATAATAGCCTCTTTCTTTCTTTCTTTCTATTTTTTCTCCCTTTTTCTCTGAGCCGTGTGGACGAAAGGCTCTTGGTGCTCCAGGCAGGCATCAGGGCCGTGCCTCTGAGGTGGGAGAGCCAACTTCAGGACACTGGTCCACAAGAGACCTGCCAGCTCCACGTAATACCAAACGGCAAAAATCTCTCAGAGATCTCCATCTCAACATCAAGACCCAGCTTCACTCAATGACCAGCAAGCTACAGTGCTGGACACCCTATGCCAAACAACTAGCAAGACAGGAACGCAGCCCCATCCATTAGCAGAGAGGCTGCCTAGAATCATAATAAGGCCACAGACACCCCAAAATACACCACCAGACGTGGACGTGCCCACCAGAAAGACAAGATCCAGCCTCATCCACCAGAACACAGGCACTAGTCCCCTCCACCAGGAAGCCTACACAACCCACTGAACCAACCTTACCCACTGGGGACAGATACCAAAAACAACGGGAACTACGAACCTGCAGCCTGTGAAAAGGAGACCCCAAACACAGTAAGAGAAGCAAAATGAGATGACAGAAAAACACACAGCAGATGAAGGAGCAGGGTCAAAACACACCAGACCTAACAAATGAAGAGGAAATAGGTAGTCTACCTGAAAAAGAATTCAGAATAATGATAGTAAGGATGATCCAAAATCTTGGAAATAGAATAGACAAAATGCAAGAAACATTTAACAAGGACGTAGAAGAACTGAAGAGGAACCAAGCAACAATGAAAAACACAATAAATGAAATTAAAAATACTCTAGATGGGATCAATAGCAGAATAACTGAGGCAGAAGAACGGATAAGTGACCTGGAAGATAAAACGGTGGAAATAACTACTGCAGAGCAGGATAAAGAAAAAAGAATGAAAAGAACTGAGGACAGTCTCAGAGACCTCTGGGACAACATTAAACGCACCAACATTCGAATTATAGGGGTCCCAGAAGAAGAAGAGAAAAAGAAAGGGACTGAGAAAATATTTGAAGAGATTATAGTTGAAAACGTCCCTAATATGGGAAAGGAAATAGTTAATCAAGTCCTGGAAGCACAGAGAGTCCCATACAAGATAAACCCAAGGAGAAACACGCCAAGACACATATTAATCAAACTGTCAAATATTAAATATAAGGAAAACATATTAAAAGCAGCAAGGGAAAAACAACAAATAACACACAAGGGAATCCCCATAAGGTTAACATCTGATCTTTCAGCAGAAACTCTGCAAGCCAGAAGGGAGTGGCAGGATATACGTAAAGTGATGAAGGAGAAAAACCTACAACCAAGATTACTCTACCCAGCAAGGATCTCATTCAGATGTGATGGAGAAATTAAAACCTTTACAGACAAGCAAAAGCTGAGAGAGTTCAGCACCACCAAACCAGCTTTACAACAAATGCTAAAGGAACTTCTCTAGGTGAGAAACACAAGAGAAGGAAAACACCTACAATAACAAACCCAAAACATTTAAGAAAATGGGAATAGGAACATACATATCGATAATTACCTTGAATGTAAATGGATTAAATGCTCCCACCAAAAGACACAGGCTGTCTCAATGGATACAAAAACAAGACCGATATATATGCTGTCTACAAGAGACCCACTTCAGACCTAGAGACACATACAGACTGAAAGTGAGGGGATGGAAAAAGATATTTCATGCAAATGGAAATCAAAAGAAAGCTGGAGTAGCAATTCTCATATCAGACAAAATAGACTTTAAAATAAAGACTATTACAAGAGACAAAGAAGGACACTATATAATGATCAAGGAATCGATCCAAGAGGAAGGTATAACAATTGTAAATATTTATGCACCCAACATAGGAGCACCTCAATACATAAGGCAAATACTAACAGCCATAAAAAGGGAAATTGACAGCAACACAATCATAGTAGGGGACTTTTAACACCCCACTTTCACCAATGGACAGATCATCCAAAATGAAAATAAATAAGGAAACACAAGCTTTAAATGATACATTAAACAAGATGGACTTACTTGATATTTATAGGACATGCCACCCCAAAACAACAGAATACACATTTTTCTCAAGTGCTCATGGAACATTCTCCAGGATAGATCATATCTTGGGTCACAAATCAAGCCTTGGTAAATTTAAGAAAATTGAAATCGTATCAAGTATCTTTTCCGACCACAACGCTATGAGACTAGATATCAATTACAGGAAAAGATCTGTAAAAAATACAAACACATGGAGGCTACACAATACACTACTTAATAACGAAGTGATCACTGAAGAAATCAAAGGGGAAATCAAAAAATACGTAGAAACAAATGACAATGGAGGCACGACGACCCAAAACCTATGGGACGCAGCAAAAGCAGTGATAAGAGGGAAGTTTATAGCAATACAAGCCTACCTCAAGAAACAGGAAACATCTCGAATAAACAACCTAACCTTGCACCTGAAGCAATTAGAGAAAGAAGAACAAAAAAGCCCCAAAGCTAGCAGAAGGAAAGAAATCATAAAGATCAGATCAGAAATAAATGAAAAAGAAATGAAGGAAACAATAGCAAAAATCAATGAAACTAAAAGCTGGTTCTTTGAGAAGATAAACAAAATTGATAAACCATTAGCCAGACTCATCAAGCGAAAAAGGGAGAAGACTCAAATCAATAGAATTAGAAATGAAAAAGGAGAAGTAACCACTGACACTGCAGAAATACAACAGATCATGAGAGATTACTACAAGCAACTCTATGCCAATAAAATGGACAACCTGGAAGAAATGGACAGATTCTTAGAAATGCACAACCTGCCAAGACTGAACCAGGAAGAAACAGAAAATATGAACAGACCAATCACAAGCACTGAAATTGAAAGTGTGATTAAAAACCTTCCAACAAACAAAAGCCCAGGACCAGATGGCTTCACAGTTGAATTCTATCAAACATTAAGAGAAGAGCTAACACATATCCTTCTCAAACTCTTCCAAAATATTGCAGAGGGAGGAACACTCCCAAGCTCATTCTACGAGGCCACCATCACCCTGATACCAAAACCAGACAAAGATGTCACAAAGAAAGAAAACTACAGGGCAATATCACTGATGAACATAGATGCAAAAATCCTCAACAAAATACTAGCAAACAGAATCCAACAGGACATTAAAAGGATCATACACCATGATCAAGTGGGGTTTATCCCAGGAATGCAAGGATTCTTCAATATACGCAAATCAATCAATGTGATACACCATATTAACAAATTGAAGGAGAAAAACCATATGATCATCTCAATAGATGCAGAGAAAGCTTTCGACAAAATTCAACTCCCATTTATGATAAAAGCCCTGCAGATAGTAGGCATAGAGGGAACTTTCCTCAACATAATAAAGGCCATATATGACAAACCCACAGCCAACATTGTCCTCAATGGTGAAAAACTGAAACCATTCCCACTAAGATCAGGAACAAGACAAGGTTGCCCACTCTCACCACTATTATTCAACATAGTTTTGGAAGTGTTAGCCACAGCAATCAGAGAAGAGAAAGAAATAAAAGGAATCCAAATTGGAAAGAAGAAGTAAAGCTGTCACTGTTTGCAGATGACATGATACTATACATAGAGAATCCTAAAGATGCTACCAGAGAACTCCTAGATCTAATCAATGAATTTGGTAAAGTAGCAGGATAGAAAATTAATGCACAGAAATCTATTGTATTTCTATACACTAATAACGAAAAATCTGAAAGTGAAATTAAGAAAACACTCTCGTTTACCATTGCAACAAAAAGAATAAAATATCTAGGAATAAACCTACCTAAGGAGACAAAAGACCTGTATGCAGAAAATTATAAGACACTGATGAAAGAAATTAAAGATGATACAAATAGATGGAGAGATATACCATGTTCTTGGATTGGAAGAATCAACATTGTGAAAATGACTCTACTACCCAAAGCAATCTACAGATTCAATGCAATCCCTATCAAACTACCACTGGCATTTTTCACAGAACTAGAACAAAAAATTTCACAATTTGTATGGAAACACAAAAGACCCCGAATAGCCAAAGCAATCTTGAGAACGAAAAATGGAGCTGGGGGCATCAGGCTCCCTGACTTCAGACTATAATACAAAGCTTCAGTAATCAAGACAGTTTGCTACTAGCACAAGAACAGAAATATAGATCAATGGAACAGGATAGAAAGCCCAGAGATACACTCACGCACATATGGTCACCTTATGTTTGATAAAGGAGGCAAGCATATACAGTGGAGAAAAGACAGCCTCTTCAATAAGTGGTGCTGGGAAAACTGGACAGATACATGTAAAAGTATGAAATTAGAACACTCCCTGACACCATGCACAAAAATAAACTCAAAATGGATTAAAGACCTAAGTGTAAGGCCAGACACTATCAAACTCTTAGAGAAAAACATAGGCAGAACAATCTATGACATACATCACGGCAAGATTCTTTTTGACCCAGCTCCTAGAGAAATGGAAATAAGAACACAAATAAACAAATGGGACCTAATGAAACTTAAAAGCTTTTGCACAGCAAAGGAAACCATAAACAAGACCAAAAGACAACCATCAGAATGGGAGAAAATATTTGCAAATGAAGCAACTGACAAAGGATTAATCTCCAAGATGTACAAGCAGCTCATGCAGCTCAGTAACAAAAAACCGAACAACCCAATCCAAAAATGGGCAGAAGACCTAAATAGACATTTCTCCAAAGAAGATATACAGATGGCCTACAGACACATGAAAGAATGCTCAACATCATTAATCATTAGAGAAATGCAAATCAAAACTACAATGTGATATCATCTCACACCGGTCAGAATGGCCACCATCAAAAAATCTAGAAACAATAAATGCTGGAGAGGGTGTGGAGGAAAGGGAACACTCTTGCACTGTTGGTGGGAATGTAAATTGATACAGCCACTATGGAGAACAGTATGGAGGTTCCTTAAAAAACTACAAATAGAACTACCATACGACCCAGCAATCCCACTACTGGGCATATACCCTGAGAAAACCATAATTCAAAAAGAGTCATGTACCAAAATATTCATTGCAGCTGTATTTACAATAGCCAGGACATGGAAGCAACCTAAGTGTCCATCATCGGATGAATGGATAAAGAAGATGTGGCACATATATACAATGGAATATTACTCAGCCATAAAAAGAAATGAAATGGAGGTATTTGTAATGAGGTGGATGGAGTTAGAGTCTGTCATACAGAGTGAAGTAAGTCAGAAAGAGAAAAACAAATACAGTATGCTGACACATATATATGGAATCTAAGGAAAAAAAAAAAAAAGGCCATGAAGAACCTAGTGGCAAGACGGGAATAAAGACACAGACCTACTAGAGAATGGACTTGAGGATATGGGGAGGGGGAGGGGTGAGATGTGACAGAGTGAGAGAGTGTCATGGACATATATACACTACCAAATGTAAAATAGATAGCTAGTGGGAAGCAGCCGCATAGCACAGGGAGAGCAGCTCGGTGCTTTGTGACCACCTAGAGATGTGGGATGGGGAGGGTGGGAGGGAGGGAGATGCAAGAGGGAAGAGAGATGGGAACATATGTATATGTATAACTGATTCACTTTGTTATAAAGCAGAAACTAACACACCATTGTAAAGCAATTATACTTCAATAAAGATGTTTAAAAAAAAAAAAAGATAAATGCCCTGCTTTTTGTTTAATAAGTTAAATTTAAATTTAATAATACATTTAATAAGTGTATTCATATTATTTTATCTTTTATAATATTGTTTATAATTATTTTATATATTTTATAAAAATTCTATATAAAATTTATATATATATTAATGTTTTAATTCTACAGAACCAGTAGTACACATTTACAATAAAATAACACAGAATTTAATGTATATTGGCACTACTGGGTTTTTTGACAGTAGAAAAAGAAAAAAATAAGAAAAGGCAGCAGGAAAGAAGTGATGGTACAGAGTAATTGTGAAATATTCACTGTATTTTAGGAATAAATGTTGGATCTACCCTCTGGATGATTTTGAAAATATCTGCCTCTCTTTCATAGGAACAGCTATCTCTCATATAACAGATCCATTATTTCACAATGCCTTTTCAGAGAGCTTCCTAAAGATCTTTTGTCGGCTTAAATACTATCAAACCATTCAAGAAAAAAAGTCAATTTCACCTAGGTTTTTTTCATGTTTTTAGATTTGCTAAAAATTAAATACTATTTGGGTAGCAGAACTTTTTGCTAGGTTTTTTTTCCCCTAAGATGACATAGTTCATTCAAAGCTGACAGCAGACCAAACTACTTGAATAGGTAACATTTAAAATAATTTGTTAAAATCTTGAAGTGGTTGCTTTTAGGCCCTGGGCCGTTGAAGCCACATTATAAAGGGCTCATTGAATGCTTTCAGACTCAGATCACATCATCATATATCTGGTGTCTGTCTGTGTGCAGCTCTGAGAAAGGTACTTCTGTCCTCAAATGTTGATGAGTTGATGATATGATATGTTACTCTTATTTGGGAAATTGATTATTTCTTCATCTATGAACATGGATTTAATGTGTCTTTATAATTTAGCTAGTGATATAGCTATTGCATAACTATATAAAGACCAACAAGCTGATGATTCTGACTATTAACATTATTGCCAAAAAGCAGCTATTGAAATTTCTGCATGAGTATATGTTAAGTAAAGAAAAATGATAGAAAACTGCTTATACTGTATGATCTCAACTGCAATACACACAGAAAAAGACCAGAAGAAAATAGCCAAATTGTGTAATTTGTTTGAATAGTAGAATTATGGATGACACATTTTATTTTTGTATACTTTTCTATACTTACCTTTTCCTCCCCTCTTAATAAGAAAGACATATTGTTTTTATAATCAGAAGTGAATTTAAAAATATAAATTTAAAAATGAATGAATTAAATACAAAAAGTATCGACATTCCACCAAGGGATGTGCAAATCCCAGCCTTTTCCTCTGGGACCCCTCCACCTTCTATCCATACACATACATACATTACCTCAAGTTATCCTTCATCAAAACCCTAGTTGGTTAAGCAAGGATTGTTCTCCCAATTTATAGCAACAAATACAGAGGTCTAATAAGCAAAAAGACTCACCCAAGTTGCCACAATTAGAAAGTAGTTAAACAGGAAAAATTCCAATTTCTCAGACTTCTCTTCAGGTTCTTTCCATTGTACCTCATTGTCCCGTTTCCACTCTTGATCCTTATTAACATAAAATAGTGCAAGATCTGAGGACTACATTTTTAGAAGCAGTGCTTCTATATTCATATAGTCTTCCCTGGATGTAATTACCTCTTTTCCTGGACTTACTCAGCACTTTATCTGGACCTATTCTTTGGTTCTAAGCTCTATATGAACAGGTATCAGTCTGTCTGTCTTTTCATTCATACATCAAACACATATTGAACATTTAATATTTTTATATGCTTTTCTAAGATATGGGGGGAAAAGTTGAACAAGATAGAAAAGGTCACTTCTCTTGTTTTGTGTATTAAATAACAAGTTAATTTCAGAGAGCAAAAATTTCTGGAATAAAGAAGTTATATGAAAAGAGCAGATTGGGTAAATAAAGTACTTGAACAGCAAGGGAAGCTAAGGAAGTGGCATCAGGATTGAGAACTTAATGGTGACAGGAACCAGCCACACAGAGAGTCAGGGAAAAAACTGAGAATGCTAAGACCATGAGGCAGAAGAGAGCTTGGTAACTGAATGAAGAGAAAGGAAGCATATGTTTCTGCAGTATAGTGAGCATGGAAGCAGTAGTCCAAGAAACATATAAGATTATATCATGACTGCTGGTAATGAGTTTGGCAAACCATTGGACTCTTTCACGCAGGGAAATAGCATGAGCTAAGATATGTTTTATAATGGTCATTGTACGAAGACTAGGTTTTAGGGTGAAAGTGCAGAAGCAGGGAGTCCAACTAGGAAGTTGTGAAAATAGTCTTACAACAAGGTGATGGTGTCTTGAATTAGAGCTATAAAGTGGAGAAAAAGATATCAGGAGATTCAAAATGTTTGTCAAAGGACTTGCTGATGACCTGAATGTTTTAAGTGTAGAAAAGGAAGAAATCAAGAATGACTCTGGGGGACTGCCCTGGTGATCCAGTGGCTGAGACTCCGCGCTCCCAATGCAGCGGGCCTGGGTTCCATCCCTGGTCAGGGAACTAGATCCCACATGCCACAACTAAGAGTTCACAAGCCACAACTAAAGATCCCACATGTGGCAACGAAGATCCCGCGTGAACAGTGGGTGAGCACTTTGGAACTGCTTGATAAACTGTTGAGAACAGCTATGGGAACATCAGAAGTAGGATGAGCCAATCAAAGCAACAATTGGCAACATCATTTGCAGCATCAGGAGGACATGGGAAAATGGTGCTCAATGGGAGAAGAGCTTTAGTGTAAATGAAATTCTCATTTCTTTAAATAAAGGTTTTTCTGACATCACTTGGGAATGTTCTCAAGTATTTACCTTGAGTTACCAATATTCTAATTACTTTTTCCAACTGGGATGTGGAAATAAATGCACTTGTATAGGAAATCTGCTAAAATGACTTTGGTTAGATGAATAGTTCACATTTTTCAATGGTGAAAAAAAAAATAGGGGTAATAACAATAAACACGGGATCACAAATTAGCAGAAATCTTTGAGTCCCTGAGCTATTTCCTAATATTACTCAGCCATAAAAAGAAATGAAATTGAGTTATTTGTAGTGAGGTGGATGGACCTAGAGTCTGTCATACAGAGTGAAGTAAGTCAGAAAGAGAAAAACAAATACCGTATGCTAACACATATATATGGAATCTAAAAAAAAAAATGGTTCTGAAGAACCTCGGGGCAGGACAGGAATAAAGACGCAGACGTACAGAATGGACTTGAGGACACGGGGAGGGGGAAGGGTAAGCTGGGACGAAGTGAGAGAGTGGCATGGACATATATACACTACCAAATGTAAAATAGATAGCTAGTGGGAAGCAGCCGCATAGCACAGGGAGATCAGCTCCATGCTTTGTGACCACCTAGAGGGGTGGGATAGGGAGGGTGGAAGGGAGACACAAGAGGGAGGAGATATGGGGATGTATGTATATGTGTAGCTGATTCACTTTGTTATACAGCAGAAACTAATACACCATTATAAAGCAATTATACTCCAATAAAGTTGTTAACAAAAAATGAAATCTTATATTTTTATGCATTTGAAGGTTCCTAAGGATTTTACTGTATTTTAGTATTTGATATGAACAGGAAGAAAAATTAACTATTCCCATAACAATATATGTAAATGTGTTAATGGGTTATTCTCTAATAGAGTTTTAAGATTTCTCATTCCCAGGTAATTATTTTTTAAATTTGCTTTTAAACCTAATTTTAGTATAGGATGTCAGGTAGCATTATCTACAGGAAGAGCAACAGAGTATGAGCAAAGTTACACCATTTGCCAAAGTGAATATAAACTTTGTTATCTATATTTTTCATTTCATGAAGTAAATGGGAAGGTAGTATCCACAGGAAATAGCTAACTACTATTTTTCATAAATAAATGGAAACAGAAGTATTTTTCTATTTCCTTTGAAATTTAGAGCAATAGACATTAAAAGAATGCCTTCGGTCCTTTATATTTTATTCAACTAATTTACACTAAGTCAATACATATAAACTAAGTTAACTCTTTTTAATCTTTAATTGCTTATTTGATTGTGAATTACATATAGTGAATCTGGATGAATGTTTCAAAACATTTTCTCTTTCCTAGAATAAATTTGATTATATATTAACAATGATACGTTAATAAAATAACAACCATGCCATGGCAAAGGCTATTCTGAATTAGTAGTTTAATCTCATCTCCTGATTTACAAAATTGCCAAATGGGAATAATCGGGTACCACTCAAAGATTTTCTTCAATAAATGAACCAAACTGAAGTTTCTCACCTTGATAACTGGACCCCAATGACTCACATTTAGGCATTTCCAGTATCTGTGATTGTTGAAATTTCTTTCATTTGTTCTCAAATCTCTCACATATTCACTCTTGTGGACATGGCCAAGCATTCATGAGAGGGCTGGCAGCTGGAAACAGATGGAAGCTCTTTAGGTCTGAACTGAGTAAAAGTTAAGAAAAGCTCAGTTGAGTTTGTATATTTATTCTCCAAAGCCCTGAAACAGCTCAATTTTAAATATCAAATAAATACCCTTACTTTATATTTCCCACACGCTTGAAGGTTGAAAATAGTGCTTCGCATCAGGAGTCTGATTTCCGTGTCACCCTGTCAAATAGTTGTTGCCTTCAGCTATAAAAGTGCTGCAGTCTTGGGAGTGCCATGCCCAAGTTTAACTGACTTCAAAGAACATTCACTCAATGAAATGAAACCTTGCATTGGAAGGAGATTGTCCCAAGGCAAATCAATAAGGTCATTTTAGGGGCTCTAACTTTGAGAGGGAGTTTCTTCTAGTATATTCTCTCATGCATCCAAAAGCTCTTCACTTTTTTTGTGAAAAGTCTAAGTCCGTATTATTCCTTTCTTGCTTTGTGTAACTATAATTTAGGTGGTTAATTTAAGTACACTGTGTGGCTCACTTTAAATGAGAACCACTGAAATCCACTTTAAGGAAGAATTTCTTTAAAATGATTGATCTCCAAAATGTTTATGTTGTGATAAATAACTTATTTTCAATAAGTTTCGAGTAAGGCATTATAAAATACAGATTTGTTTTCCCCCATAGTAGGCTATAGTTTCCCAAGAAATGCATCTCATATTAATACGATATTTTCAATTTTCATCATGACAAAAATCTCTTATGATGGATTTCTGGTTCTGATGGATCTTTAAATATTCACATCGTTGTATACAAATCAGTGGCTCAGACTATTTGGATGTAAAAAGACTTGTAAATTTTAAGTAAAAGGTCATGTAGATATGAAGTGATTTTGATAATACAAAGTTTAGCAATTGTGAGAGACTCATTAGGAGCTATTAAATGCTAATACTGATCACTCTCTATATATAGCTTATATTCATATGTTGGAGATTTTGATTAACATATACTATTTCAACAAGAAGTCTTATCATATGGTCAACACGTATATTTATAAGACATTTAAGGAAAGAAAACCTTTAAGTAATTCCCAAACGTCCTTGCAGTTCTTCAAAGACAAATTATTCTTCTGAGATAGTAGACTTCTTTAAAGGAACATTACAATGAAATGTTCCTCGCAATGAAAGTAGTAGTTTCTGCTTAGGATGTAGTGTTTTGCCCTTAAAGCATAGGTCTTAGTTATAAAATAAGGACAAGCTCGGCAGTGAGGATACCAGTTTACAGTGCAACTGAGCTTTCCCCTGCTTTGTTGTCATATTTGGTTTCTTCAAACAAATGAATTATTGGTAAACACATTGTATTAAACACATGTCAACTGATGTGGTCCCTAGCGACTTACAAAGCTCATAGGATTTTGAATAATTTGACTGCTGGCTTTGTGAAGAAGCCATCCTCATTGCCCATGGGGTTGGGTATCAGAAACACTTGTAGCAATCACATCAAATTTGGTTTTGTTTTCTAAAGATAACAAACAATTCCAATAATTACTAGATTTTAATGCTATATTTAAAACTATCACATCTAAAGAGGAAGTCATCTCTATCACTCCTCAGAGATGCCCATCATCACTGAGGTGGGACTGTTCTTTTCTGGTAAGGGAAGTTATGGTCTTTGTTTCATCCATTTGTTTCCCACACACTGATAGCCCTGCCCAGGGCGTGAAACTTCTAAGCTGCGTGCACTGAGTCTCCCATTTCTCCATCCTTGCGAGCTGATTCTTGCATGGGTCTAGTCAGTCCAGGTGGCAACTGTCTCCCTAACTGGGGCAACGACTGGTCTGTGCACAGAGCAAGGAGAGGGTATTAGTCGCTTGGGCTGTCATAACAAACTGTATGTACCACAAACTGGATGGCTTAAAACAACAAAAAGTTTAGTGTCTCACCGTGCTGGAGGCTGGAAGTCTGAAATCAAGGTGCCAGCAGAGCCTAGCTCCCTCTGAGACTCAGGATAGAATCTTTCCTTACTTCCTAACTTCTGATACTGGCTGACAGTCCTTGGCATTCCTGGGCTTGTAGTTATATCCGTCCAGTCTCTGCTTCTGCTATCACACGGCCATCTTTACACCATCTTCTCTCTGTGTGGGTCTGTTTAAATTTCCCTTTTTTGTAAAGACATGAGTCATACTGGATTAGGATCCACCTTAATTGCCTTATCTTAGCTTGATTAAATCTGAGAAGACTATATTTCCAGATAAGGACCTATTTTGAGTTATTGCGGGTTAGGACTTCAACATATCTTCTTTTGAAGAAGAGTACAATTCAACACATACCAGAGAATATAGTTTGCTTATTTAAAAAAATTATTTTCAGAGGTGAGGAATGTACTCCTAGACATAAAGAGCAGAAAGAAGAAATTTTGGTTTGTTTGTTTATATGTTTTGTTTGGTTAGGAGACTTTAGTGTCTTTAGTTTGTACTATTTACATTCATTTAAGTCTACATTATTTGGTATATGGTTTGGCAAATAATAACAATTCTAGTCATTATCATAGGACATACCACTGATTATTGAATTCCCATCATAATATATGTCATGAAATCAACAAAGCACCTGCTACTGGCTAGATCCCTGGGGACATTTAAATAGGACAGGTAGTCAAAACAGTCAGGCTTTAAGATTTCTTTCCCTATCATTTTCTTTATATATATCTCAAACATTCAGTCTTTAAAGTATGTTTCTTCCTTACTCATTTCACCTCTGCCTTCTGTGCTTCCTTTTACCAAGTCCCAGAGTTTTGAACTGTGTTGATTTTTCCAGCACACAACAAAAAAGCATTTTACTTTACAATAGCATCTGTCAAAGAATCGATGTGTTGTTTTTTGCCTTCCATTGGGCCATCTCTGCTTCACTGATATCTGAACATATTTTGCTGTTACCGAACAGTACCTGCACACAGAGTAATGTTTTCAGGTACCAGAAAGTGTCATTGATTTACTTGTGGCAATATAGGATTCCTTGATTAAGAGTTTGACAAATCCCCATTGAAGCTGCATAATAAATCAATCTTTTACTGGAAAAGCCTGAGAGGAGGGTAAGTGAAGATGCTATACATTAATACCTGGGGGAGAGTTACTAACCTCTGTTCTCTGGTGATCAATCACCTCGGCCGGGTTGCACTGACAATGTCTGGAGGTCATCTGGTTAATGAGACAGCACTGGGAGAGTTCTTTCCAGGATTCCATTGTATCAGTCAGTCATTAACACCCATTCTGGACACCAAGATCCATTTGCTACTTTTAAGAGAAAATCCTGTGAAATATACCCAGAGCAGATGAATGATTATAAATGGATTACATAAAAAACAATTAAGAAAAATATGCCATTGCTCTTAGAGTGCCTTCATTGGGAAGAATTATAACAAAGTTGGTTTGAGGTTTTATTTGTTTTTTCCCCCAGAATCTCTCTTGAATACACGATTTTATTGTGCCATAGGATAGGAAAATAACAATTGAGAGATTATATTATTTTTAAAAGTGGATCAGTAGTGGAGATATCAACATTTGATTGAGATCGTAGACTCTGTTGCTCAAATGTTGATATCCAGAACATGGCTGTTCGGAAATTATCTCAGGAATATGTGTACTTCAGAAACATGGAAAAATGAACTTCAAAAAAGAAAAAATTTCTCCTGCACAGTTCTTTTCCTTCTTTCAGGAACCTTTGGCTATTAGCTGCAGTTATGAATTAAAATGTATACCTTTCATTTTTCTTCTGAGAAAACAAAAGTGGTGAAGGAGTTGGGCCCAATGCTCATTTAGATTTTGTTTTTAATCTCTGATAAACGAAGCAAATCATTTCTGTCATATAAATAGGAGACATCATTCATCTTTATATCCTCAGCAACTAGTAAGTAGATGCTCAAAAACTGTTTCTAAACAGTTTTTTCATTGTTTTCTTTATTACTATTTAAAATGATTCAAATCTCATACAAACTTGATATTCAGTATTGGTCTTTCTAAAGAAGAAAAAATCTTTAATATTTACCCAATATCATCCATTTTTTCTGTGATAATGAAGTATAAGTACATATCCTATATAAATGTACATTTATATATAACTGACAGGCTAATAAAAAATACTGAAGACCTTCATAGCTATTAATATATGTGTTTTTGTCATAGTTTTCTGATAATTTTCATTTTTTCCTTCTTTTCAAAGTACTCAGATAACATACTTTAAAATGCCTGGTTCTATATTATACTTATCTGTTTATAAATCTACCCCTCCAACATAATTTAAGTTTCCAGAGAGCACTGATGCTATCATGTTCATTTAAATAGAAGTGATTTGGAAATAATCATAATTCATATATGATAACATTTTTTGCACATCAAAATGGTTTATAAAAGATAGCTTAATTAATAGTTTTAGCAACTTTTACTGCACTTAAAATATTTTTACAGAGGCTTCTGTTTTAGAGATATCATTTACTTATAATTAATAAGTCATGAATGAATCTTAAGTTTCATAACTTTGAGGAGTTCTTAAGAGAAGCCTTCTGGGGACTTCCCTGGTGGTCCAATGGTTAAGAATCCATCTTCTAATGCAGGGGACATGGGTTCGATCCCTGGTTGGGTAACTAAGATCCCACAAGCCGCAGGGCAACTAAGCCCACGTGCCACAACTAGAGAGAAACCCACATGCTGCAATGAAGAGCCCACGTGCCGCAATGAAATATCCGGCGTGTGGCAACTAAGACCCAACGCAGACAAAAATAAATTAATAAATATTTTTTTAAAAAAGAGAAGCCTTCTGAAAATGTTTTCTACTTGTAGATAAGGAGTAAATTGTTTTATTTATTTATTTATTAAGCTTGTTATTTTTGTGTATGCACTTTAAATTTCTGTATACATTGCTTAACCTAAAACTGACCTAATAATCCTATAAGTCACATGATCCCTGTAGCAGGATCGGTTTGTCCAAAAATGGCTGCCCCAATATCAACAATCACACAGGTTCTTTTGCCATGTGACTCTGCCTCTCCCCCATCAAGTGGTAAACTCAAATCACCTTCCCCTTGCATCTGGTATGGCTTTCCTAACTCAGTTGTAGCAGTAGAAAGTGGTGAAAAAAGGGGTGCAGCATGCTTTCCAAGGCTAGGTAAGAGGAAGTCTTGCAGTCCTGCTTCAGTCTTTTGGAATCCTCATTTTTCCCTTTGGGGATGCTTCCTCTCAGAATTCCCCCAGCTGCTTTGAGAAACCTCAGTCACAGGGAGGGAGGGGGAGGTATTACAGTCAACAGTCTCAGCTGAGCCCACCTCCATGTTACGGCAGCACAGGCATAAGACATGTTAGTGAAAAAGCCTCCAGATGACACTGGTCTCCAGTTATCTGAGACATCAGACATCCCCAGATGTTTCAGTTTGCAGCTAAGGTCCCAAACATTGTGGAGCAGAGATAAGCCAACCCACTGAGTCTTTCCTGAACTCCTGACTCACAGAATGTATTTTTGGGTGATACTGCTATATCTGGGTGATTTATTACACATTATTTGAGAATTGGAATACTCTCTAGAGACATAATTGATATTCTCAAATACCTACTTCTGTAAAATATTAAATATAATTTAATGGACTATTTTTACAGTCATGTGTGAGATTTCTCAATATGCTAAAAACAAAATGTTGGCTACATACTATTGTAGATCATATGTAAAAAATAAAATGGGAAATACAGTGTCATCTCATTATGACCATATTAAACAAAATAAATCATAATTAGATAAATGAATTCCCAGGACATATGACATGGCTTTTTATGAAAAATAATACTAAATATATAATCTGAACTCAAGTCATTTAAAATCGTAAACCCTCATAGCTAATTAAAATAATGAGTAGCATATTATAATAAAAATAACAGCTTTATATTTATTAAAGCCTGCTTTCTTTTGATTTTCTATATTACCTACTTTATTTACTTAGTTATATAAAGATTGGTATACTTAATGCACTATTGAGGTTTTCTCAAGAAATTAAAGCTTCTCTCCCTACTATATTTTAGTTGTGTTTCCTTTAATTCAGAGAGCTCCAGAGTAATTTTTATTCTTAAATATGATGCTATAGATTGATTGTGAGAAGTCTGATCACATAACAACTATTTTTATTCAAAATACATATGAATCTTGGCAGAAAGCAATAACAAGAGTAAATATTTAAATAGTGTAGCTTATTAGCTAGGCATCTTTCCAAGTGTTTAGACATCTTTACAAGATCCCTATAATAATAGGGATACCATAATATGCTACTCTTTTTATCCTTATTTTTTACAGAGGAGGAAAGTGAAGTGTATAGTTTACCTCAGCTCACTCAACTAGTAAGTGTTGGAGCTGGGATTTAAATCCAAACCATCTGGCTCCAGAGACTGAGCTCTTAAGCTCTACACTCTATTGACTCTGAGGTAGAAAAGTAAAGTAAGAAATGAGTTGGTTAGAATTTAATGGACACCTCAGTTAAAATGCAGTTAGAATGTTTATAGGTTCTCTTGCAATCATTTTAGCTTTGATGTTATGCTATAACTTAAAAATTCAACAACTGAACTGATTTAAGGTAAAAAGAAATTGAAGCCAGTGGGCATCTTGTTTATATAAAAGAAAACTGAGAAATTTAGGAAGATGGCGGAAGAGTAAGACGCGGAGATCACCTTCCTTCCCACAGATACAGTAGAAATACATCTACACGTGGAACTGCTCCTACAGAACACCCACTGAACGCTGGCAGAAAACGTCAGACCTCCCAAAAGGCAAGAAACTCCCCACGTACTTGGGTAGGGCAAAAGAAAAAAGAAATAACAGAGACAAAAGAATAGGGACAGGATCTGCACCAGTGGGAGAGAGCCGTGGAGGAAAGGTTTCCACACACTAGGAAGCCCCTTCACGGGCAGAGACTGCGGGTGGCGGAGGGGGGAAGCTTCGGAGCCACGGAGGAGAGCGCAGCCACAGGGGTGTGGAGGGCAAAGCAGAGAGACTCCCGCGCAGAGGCTCGGTGCCGAGCAGCACTCACAAGCCCGAGAGGCTTGTCTGTTCCCCCACCGGGGCGGGCGGGGCTGGGAGCTGAGGCTCGGGCTTCAGTTGGATCGCAGGGAGAGCACTGGGGTTGGCGGCGTGAACACAGCCTGAAGGGGTTAGTGCACCACAGCTGGCTGGGAGGGAGTCTGGGAAAAAGTCTGCAGCTGCCAAAGAGGCAAGAGACTTTTTCTTGCCTCTTTGTTTCGCGGTGCGCAAGGAGAGGGGATTCAGAGCGCCACCTAAACGAGCTCCAGAGACGGGCGCGAGCCGTGGCTATTAGCACGGGCCCCACAGACAGGCGTGAGACGCTAAGGCTGCTGCTGCCACCACCAAGAAGCCTGTGTGCGAGCACAGGTCACTCTCCACACCGCCCCTCCCGGGAGCCGGTGCAGCCCGCCACTGCCAGGGTCCCGTGATCCAGAGACAACTTCCCCGGGACAACGCACTGCGCGCCTCAGGCTGGTGCAACGTCACGACGCCTCTGACGCCGCAGGCTCGCCCCGCCTCCTCCGTACCCCTCCCTCCCCCCAGCCTGAGTGAGCCAGAGCCCCCGAAGCAGCTGCTCCTTTAACCCCGTCCTGTCTGGGCGGGGAACAGACGCCCTCAGGCGACCTACACGCAGAGGCGGGTCCAAATCCAAAGCTGAACCCCGGGAGCTGTGCGAACAAAGAAGAGAAAGGGAAATCTCTCCCAGCAGCCTCAGAAGCAGGGGATTAAAACTCCACAAACAACTTGATGTGCCTGCATCTGCTGAATACCTGAATAGACAACGAATCATCCCAAATTCAGGAGGTGGACTTTGGGAGCAGGATATATTAATTTTTCCCCTTTTCCTTTTTTTGTGAGTGTATATGTATATGCTTCTGGGTGAGATTTTGTCTGTATAGCTTTGCTTTATAATAGCCTCTTTCTTTCTTTCTTTCTATTTTTTCTCCCTTTTTCTCTGAGCCGTGTGGACGAAAGGCTCTTGGTGCTCCAGGCAGGCATCAGGGCCGTGCCTCTGAGGTGGGAGAGCCAACTTCAGGACACTGGTCCACAAGAGACCTGCCAGCTCCACGTAATACCAAACGGCAAAAATCTCTCAGAGATCTCCATCTCAACATCAAGACCCAGCTTCACTCAATGACCAGCAAGCTACAGTGCTGGACACCCTATGCCAAACAACTAGCAAGACAGGAACACAGCCCCATCCATTAGCAGAGAGGCTGCCTAAAATCATAATAAGGCCACAGACACCCCAAAATACACCACCAGACGTGGACGTGCCCACCAGAAAGACAAGATCCAGCCTCATCCACCAGAACACAGGCACTAGTCCCCTCCACCAGGAAGCCTACACAACCCACTGAACCAACCTTACCCACTGGGGACAGATACCAAAAACAACGGGAACTACGAACCTGCAGCCTGTGAAAAGGAGACCCCAAACACAGTAAGAGAAGCAAAATGAGATGACAGAAAAACACACAGCAGATGAAGGAGCAGGGTCAAAACACACCAGACCTAACAAATGAAGAGGAAATAGGTAGTCTACCTGAAAAAGAATTCAGAATAATGATAGTAAGGATGATCCAAAATCTTGGAAATAGAATAGACAAAATGCAAGAAACATTTAACAAGGAGGTAGAAGAACTAAAGAGAAACCAAGCAACAATGAAAAACACAATAAATGAAATTAAAAATACTCTAGATGGGATCAATAGCAGAATAACTGAGGCAGAAGAAAGGATAAGTGACCTGGAAGATAAAACGGTGGAAATAACTACTGCAGAGCAGGATAAAGAAAAAAGAATGAAAAGAACTGAGGACAGTCTCAGAGACCTCTGGGACAACATTAAACGCACCAACATTCGAATTATAGGGGTCCCAGAAGAAGAAGAGAAAAAGAAAGGGACTGAGAAAATATTTGAAGAGATTATAGTTGAAAACGTCCCTAATATGGGAAAGGAAATAGTTAATCAAGTCCTGGAAGCACAGAGAGTCCCATACAGGATAAAACCAAGGAGAAACACGCCAAGACACATATTAATCAAACTGTCAAATATTAAATATAAGGAAAACATATTAAAAGCAGCAAGGGAAAAACAACAAATAACACACAAGGGAATCCCCATAAGGTTAACATCTGATCTTTCAGCAGAAACTCTGCAAGCCAGAAGGGAGTGGCAGGATATACGTAAAGTGATGAAGGAGAAAAACCTACAACCAAGATTACTCTACCCAGCAAGGATCTCATTCAGATGTGATGGAGAAATTAAAACCTTTACAGACAAGCAAAAGCTGAGAGAGTTCAGCACCACCAAACCAGCTTTACAACAAATGCTAACGGAACTTCTCTAGGTAAGAAACACAAGAGAAGGAAAACACCTACAATAACAAACCCAAAACATTTAAGAAAATGGGAATAGGAACATACATATCGATAATTACCTTGAATGTAAATGGATTAAATGCTCCCACCAAAAGACACAGGCTGGCTGAATGGATACAAAAACAAGACCAATATATATGCTGTCTACAAAAGACCCACTTCAGACCTAGAGACACATACAGACTGAAAGTGAGGGGATGGAAAAAGATATTTCATGCAAATGGAAATCAAAAGAAAGCTGGAGTAGCAATTCTCATATCAGACAAAATAGATTTTAAAATAAAGAATATTATAAGAGACAAAGAAGGACACTATATAATGATCAAGGAATCGATCCAAGAGGAAGGTATAACAATTGTAAATATTTATGCACCCAACATAGGAGCACCTCAATACATAAGGCAAATACTAACAGCCATAAAAGGGGAAATCGACAGCAACACAATCATAGTAGGGGACTTTAACACCCCACTTTCACCAATGGACAGATCATCCAAAATGAAAATAAATAAGGAAACACAAGCTTTAAATGATACATTAAACAAGATGGACTTAATTGATATTTATAGGACATTCCACCCCAAAACAACAGAATACACATTTTTCTCAAGTGCTCATGGAACATTCTCCAGGATAGATCATATCCTGGGTCACAAATCAAGCCTTGGTAAATTTAAGAAAATTGAAATCGTATCAAGTATCTTCTCCGACCACAACGCTATGAGACTAGATATCAATTACAGGAAAAGATCTGTAAAAAATACAAACACATGGAGGCTACACAATACACTACTTAATAATGAAGTGATCACTGAAGAAATCAAAGGGGAAATCAAAAAATACCTAGAAACAAATGACAATGGAGATACGAAGACCCAAAACCTATGGGACGCAGCAAAAGCAGTGATAAGAGGGAAGTTTATAGCAATACAAGCCTACCTCAAGAAACAGGAAACATCTCGAATAAACAACCTACCTTGCACCTAAAGCAATTAGAGAAAGAAGAACAAAAAAACCCAAAAGCTAGCAGAAGGAAAGAAATCATAAAGATCAGGTCAGAAGTAAATGAAAAAGAAATGAAGGAAACAATAGCAAAAATCAATGAAACTAAAAGCTGGTTCTTTGAGAAGATAAACAAAATTGATAAACCATTAGCCAGACTCATCAAGAGAAAAAGGGAGAAGACTCAAGTCAATAGAATTAGAAATGAAAAAGGAGAAGTAACCACTGACACTGCAGAAATACAACAGATCATGAGAGATTACTACAAGCAACTCTATGCCAATAAAATGGACAACCTGGAAGAAATGGACAGATTCTTAGAAATGCACAACCTGCCGAGACTGAACCAGGAAGAAATAGAAAATATGAACAGACCAATCACAAGCACTGAAATTGAAACTGTGATTAAAAACCTTCCAACAAACAAAAGCCCAGGACCAGACGGCTTCACAGGCGAATTCTATGAAACATTTAGAGAAGAGCTAACACCTATCCTTCTCAAACTCTTTCAAAATATTGCAGAGGGAGGAACACTCCCCAACTCATTCTACAAGGCCACCATCACCCTGATACCAAAACCAGACAAAGATGTCACAAAGAAAGAAAACTACAGGCCAATATCACTGATGAACATAGATGCAAAAATCCTCAACAAAATACTAGCAAACAGAATCCAACAGCACATTAAAAGGATCATACACCATGATCAAGTGGGGTTTATCCCAGGAATGCAAGGATTCTTTAATATGCGCTAATCAATCAATGTGATACACCATATTAACAAATTGAAGGAGAAAAACCATATGATCATCTCAATAGATGCAGAGAAAGCTTTCGACAAAATTCAACACCCATTTATGATAAAAGCCCTGCAGAAAGTAGGCATAGAGGGAACTTTCCTCAACATAATAAAGGCCATATATGACAAACCCACAGCCAACATTGTCCTCAATGGTGAAAAACTGAAACCATTCCCACTAAGATCAGGAACAAGACAAGGTTGCCCACTCTCACCACTATTATTCAACATAGTTTTGGAAGTGTTAGCCACAGCAATCAGAGAAGAGAAAGAAATAAAAGGGATCCAAATTGGAAAAGAAGAAGTAAAGCTGTCACTATTTGCAGATGACATGATACTATACATAGAGAATCCTAAAGATGCTACCAGAAAACTCCTAGAGCTAATCAATGAATTTGGTAAAGTAGCAGGATACAAAATTAATGCACAGAAATCTCTTGCATTCCTATACACTAATGACGAAAAATCTGAAAGTGAAATTAAGAAAACACTCCCGTTTACCATTGCAACAAAAAGAATAAAATATCTAGGAATAAACCTACCTAAGGAGACAAAAGACCTGTATGCAGAAAATTATAAGACACTGATGAAAGAAATTAAAGATGATACAAATAGATGGAGAGATATACCATGTTCCTGGATTGGAAGAATCAACATTGTGAAAATGACTCTACTACCCAAAGCAATCTACAGATTCAATGCAATCCCTATCAAACTACCACTGGCATTTTTCACAGAACTAGAACAAAAAATTTCACAATTTGTATGGAAACACAAAAGACCCAGAATAGCCAAAGCAATCTTGAGAATGAAAAATGGAGCTGGGGGAATCAGGCTCCCTGACTTCAGACTATATTACAAAGCTTCAGTAATCAAGACAGTTTGGTACTGGCACAAAACCAGAAATATAGATCAATGGAACAGGATAGAAAGCCCAGAGATAAACCCACGCACATATGGTCACCTTATCTTTGATAAAGGAGGCAAGCATATACAGTGGAGAAAAGACAGCCTCTTCAATAAGTGGTGCTGGGAAAATTGGACAGATACATGTAAAAGTATGAAATTAGAACACTCCCTGACACCATGCACAAAAATAAACTCCAAATGGATTAAAGACCTAAGTGTAAAGCCAGACACTATCAAACTCTTAGAGGAAAACATAGGCAGAACACTCTATGACATACATCACAGCAAGATTCTTTTTGACCCATCTCCCAGAGAAATGGAAATAAGAACACAAATAAACAAATGGGACCTAATGAAACTTAAAAGCTTTTGCACAGCAAAGGAAACCATAAACAAGACCAAAAGACAACCCTCAGAATGGGAGAAAATATTTGCAAATGAAGCAACTGACAAAGGATTAATCTCCAAGATTTACAAGCAGCTCATGCAGCTCAATAACAAAAAAACGAACAACCCAATCCAAAAATGGGCAGAAGACCTAAATAGACATTTCTCCAAAGAAGATATACAGATGGCCAACAGACACATGAAAGAATGCTCAACATCATTAATCATTAGAGAAATGCAAATCAAAACTACAATGAGATATCATCTCACACCGGTCAGAATGGCCATCATCAAAAAATCTGCAAACAATAAATGCTGGAGAGGGTGTGGAGGAAAGGGAACACTCTTGCACTGTTGGTGGGAATGTAAATTGATACAGCCACTATGGAGAACAGTATGGAGGTTCCTTAAAAAACTACAAATAGAACTACCATACGACCCAGCAATCCCACTACTGGGCATATACCCTGAGAAAACCATAGTTCAAAAAGAGTCATGTACCAGAATGTTCATTGCAGCTCTATTTACAATAGCCAGGACATGGAAGCAACCTAAGTGTCCATCATCGGATGAATGGATAAAGAAGATGTGGCACATATATACAATGGAATATTACTCAGCCATAAAATGAAATGAAATGGAGGTATTTGTAATGAGGTGGATGGAGTTAGAGTCTGTCATACAGAGTGAAGTAAGTCAGAAAGAGAAAAACAAATACAGTATGCTAACACATATATACGGAATCTAAGGGAAAAAAAAAAAAAAGGCCATGAAGAACCTAGTGGCAAGACGGGAATAAAGACACAGACCTACTAGAGAATGGACTTGAGGATATGGGGAGGGGGTGGGGTGAGATGTGACAGGGTGAGAAAGTGTCATGGACATATATACACTACCAAATGTAAAATAGATAGCTAGTGGGAAGCAGCCGCATAGCACAGGGAGATCAGCTCGGTGCTTTGTGACCACCTAGAGGGGTGGGATGGGGAGGGTGGGAAGGAGGGAGATGCAAGAGGGAAGAGATATGGGAACATATTGTATATGTATAACTGATTCACTTTGTTATAAAGCAGAAGCTAACATACCATTGTAAGGCTATTATACTTCAATAAAGATGTTTAAAAAAAAAAGAAAACTGAAATTCCATTTTGTTTTTATGACTAGATGCAAATCCTACTTAATATAGTGAAGAATAGAATTAATGTTACATTGCAAGGGACAAAGCAAACCAGGAGACAGAAGGCATTCAGTTCAGCATCCAAATGAGAGGCAGCTGTTCTTTGGAAACATATGCATGTAGCACCATGACCTGCCTGATACAGAACAATTCAAGGCCTGATAACGTGCACACCTGTAACTTCTTTCTAACTGGTCCACTCCATATGCACTTCACCTTGTACACACAGCTTCAATAATTACTGCTTTGTCAACGTGTGAAATCTTCATGAAAAGGTTTAAAATAATTGCAATCCGTTAATAGGACTCCTCTTTATCTTTTCATTGCCTGTGCCAACGGCATTTCTTTATAGTTAATCTTATATCTTTAATGGACAGTATAAAATGCTATATTCAGAAAAACAACCACTTTTACTATTCACTTTTATAAAAAAAAATTAAATTTGTAGCTGATTCCCGCAACTTCAGAAGAAAGGAAATGACTAATGCTATTAAATCAGAGATCTACCTTTAAAGCTAATTATGTGAGGCCAAGGTATGAATATCATTATTAACATCATAATTCTGATTGAATATTTTAAAAAATTTATTTGATGATTACAGATTTCTCTCTCTACATCTGTCAGCCCTCCCCCAATTCTTCAGTTTATTCTATCCTCCTCCCATACCACCAACCCCTAATTTACTGTAAACCTCTCTTTGAAGGAAAGAAAAATCAGTAAGACTTGATTAGATCATTTGAGGAATGCTTTGGTTTCCAGGAGTCAGAAGTGACTTGTGAATTTATTAACCACATCAAACCTCCAGAAATGGCCAGCATGGCCAGCAGGGTAGCATTTGATACAAGCTTAGTTAAGTAGATGGTTCGCCCTCTAACTCCTTCTTTTCCTTTTCTTTTTTACTAAGAGTGCTCTGAGGCATAAAATCAGTTAACTTGAACTCCCTACAACTCTTCCAGATCCTGGTCACTGTTCTTGGAATATCACCTGCACAAACTTCAACCAGTTATAATAAACTTAAAGATCTTTATTTTTTTCTTAACTTTCCGTGAGTCCCTTTTGACGCTGTTATTTTAAAGCAGTTTGCGCTAAAACAGATGTGGCACTTGATAGATGCTTCAGGAAGATAATGACTCTACATCATTGACAACTGGACAGACCTATATTTGTTAGCAGAGATGCTGTGGGATGAGATTATGATAAATAAGGTCATCTAAGGCTTGGACATGAGAACACTCAATCTGGAAATGCACTTAGAGAATGAGATTTATGGTGAGAGTGGAGTTGGAATGGGGCAGAAAGAGAAGCATTTAGATAGAACAGTGAGCACTGGAGTTGGAGTTTTCACTGTACTTGGTAATTTAAGATGGGAAAATTTATAAATTAGACTCACAGTTCAGAATTACATATTATCCTCAATTATTTATACCAATAAATATTCTATGTCTTTGAAGGAAAAATCACTCATTGTTTATGAGCTAAAAGGATGAAAGGAATAGGTGATTATATCTTATTGGTAAAACTCTGTGATTTGCTAATTTATTTTCAGCTTATTCTGGAAAGAATATGAAGAAATTGAAGCTCAAAAATATATATAATTGGAAGGCTAAAAATAAATAATCAAAGAATAATGTATTATAATAATAAAGGAAAGATAAACACACTGAAATTAATACCATTAAGATATCTCATGTGCTATCAAATGACAAAACAATTTGGCTTTAAATTTCCAAAATGTCAAAGGACAGCAAGAAACATAGTCAATGTAACATTCTTAGTTTTTTAGATAAATACCTGTTGTTGTTTTTTTTGCTGATAAGATATGAGCACAATTTCTCCCTTGGAGTGAAAGCATTTTGAGGACATCTATGACATCGTGAATAATATCCTCAAGACAGACACATTATCAAAGTTCAAGGTACACTTCAGTAAACAGATGCAGGGAATCTTTGTGTATTATTTCTGCAATGGATTTTTAAATGTTTGTGTCTCTAATAGCCCTAAGCCAACTGCAGGAATTTTAACAATGTGATCATCATTACTTCTTCATACTGTTACAGAAATTTATAATATTGTTGGAAATGAAAAAGAATTCTAAGGACTTTTGTTTCAGTGCTGACCTTGTGCTGGGTGATGAATATAAGGTAAGGCAATTGAGACATGACCTCTGCTTGGGCTCTACTTTTGTTTCTCTGTTTTCTGTCTCACTTACCTTTCCTGACCTATGTTATCTGACCTGCCATCATTTGAGTAGCTGTTGATCCACATTTATAGTTTAGGTCCCTATTTTTTATATATTTCTGATCACTTTGGCCCCAGAGTCATAGTTTGTGTCTGCCTTTATTTCATTTGTGCAAAATCCTGGTACTTCTTAACTTCTTTGACATTTGATGATTGCTAAAGTATGGAGGCAGAAATAAAGGAAAAAAGGAAGAGAAAAAGGACACCAAGAAAAGTCCAAGGTGAAGTGGGTACAGGAGGGAAGCAAAAGACCCCACTGTCATCCAACTGTTCACTCAACACTAGCTAACCTGGGGGACTAAAGAAAGGAGGTTAGATTGTCATGCTGAGTTCATATCAGTTTCCTTGGGAGCTGAAGTAACCCTATTCATATTTTAAAAATTGATCAGAAGGGCATGTAATTTTGCATTAAACTCATATACTTCCCAGTGGCAATTTGTCTTCTTTTATTTCTTAATAAAATTTGGTTAAATTCTGTAAATTGTTCCAGCTAGGTAATCACGTATAATGATAATCGAATACTGTCTGTAAGAATTTGCTTTAAAGAAAAGGACAAAACCAAAACAAAATGAACAGACCATACCACCCCAACAAAAACTATACTGAGGAGGAGACATTAAAAATATCTAATAATTTCAGATAATTTTAATGATAAAACAAATTCACTGATGTGGTTGTCATGAAGAGGCCAGAAAACTTTTCTAATATGCTAACCTTCAAACTGCTTGGGCTGTGTATTTCCTTTGAATTTGCATCTTTGATTCTACTCTTTCATTAACTTCCCATATCAAAATAATCAGGAAATCCCCTTAGCTCTACCTCCAGAATGTATCCTGACTATGACCCCTTCTCACCATCTCCTCCTCGATTTCCTTAGTCCAAACTACCATTTTCTCTTGCCTGAAATACTGCAATAATCTCAGAAATGGTCTCCTTCTCTCCTTGATTCCAAACAGTCTATTCTCCACACAACAGCCAGGGAAATTATTTTAGTGTTATCATGCCAATGAGATATCACCTTACACTGGTCAGAATGGCTATCATCAAAAAGATCACAACTAACAAATGTTGGCAAGGATGTGGGAAAAAAGGGAACCCTCCTGCACTGTTGGTGAGAACGTAAATTTGGTGCAGCCGCTGTGGAAAACAGTACGGAGGTTTCTCAAAAAACTAAAAATAGAACTACCATATGATTCAGCAATTCCACTCCTGGGTGTTTATCTGAGAAAACTAAAACACTAATTCAAAAAGTTACATGCACCCCAATGTTCATAGCAGCATTATTTACAGTAGCCAAGATATGAAAGCAACTTAAGTGTTCATCAACAGATGAATGGATAAAGAAGCTGTGGTACATATATACACAATGGGATACTACTCAGCCATCAAAAAGAATGAAATTTTGCCATTTGAAGCAACAACATGGATGGACTTGTAGGGCATTATGCTAAGTGAAATAAATCTGACAGAGAAAGACAAATACTGTATGATTTCATTTATATGTGGAATCTAAAAAATACAACAAACTAGTGAATAACACAAAAAAAGAAGCAGATATAGAAAACAAATTAGTAGTTATCGATGGGGAAAGAGAGGGGGAGGGGCAACATAAAGGTAGGGGGAAAAAGGTTATTATGGAATTATATAAACTCGTGTGTGAAACTTTTGAAAATTGTAAAGCACTATAGAATTTAAAGAATCTTTTATTCAGTAAAAAAAATGTGAAAAAAAACAAAGAAACTACAGAAGGAATACCATATTCCACATCTACCCAGAGTAAAACAGATATAAAACTATAAAAAGATGCAAAATAAAAATCTCTGCGTTCATTTTTAAGCTAAAAAATAAATAAAATAAAATATTGTGTTATCATGTCAAACATCTGTCTCCTAGATTTCAATGACCCCTCAGGCCCTCCGAGATCTGCACCCCTCCAAACTCACTTTCTACATCTCTCCCAATTGCTCACCCTACTCGAACCATGCCGGCCTACTTGGTGTATGACAGTTTCAGCTGTTCTTCCTTTGCCAAGATACAACTTCTCCAAGAGAGCCACAGGATTTTCTCCCAAATTTCTTAACATATGTCTTTAAATGTTACCTTATCAGGAAAGACTTTGCTGCCCCTTCGAACCCCCTTAGAAGGGGGTCCTTCCTCCTTACCCTATTTCTTTTCTTTCCCTTCTCTCTATATTTTTAAATGTGAACTATGATATCAAACGTATCAAAGAATGTAAAAATATATATGTAGTGTTTAAAGAAGCAAATTAAATGAATACCTGTCTACCTGTTACTCAATAGGAGTAACATAATTTTACCAACACCTTTGAAACACCTATGTACCCTTCATAGACTGCACCTACTCTATACCACATCCCCTTCCCTGACACCTCCAATAGAAGAACCTACTATTCTGATTTTAGTTTAGGTTTACCCCATGTATATGTAAAACTGAATAATAATTACCTATTCCATTTTCTATGAAATGAATCATACTTTTAGATAATCTATGGTTTTTGCCTCAATAAAGTGCTTTTATGATTCATCCATGTTAATTCATATAAAGATAGGATAGATTAAATCTACTACTTAATCCATCATATGAATATCAAGAATTCTGAAAGGCCCAAGATTTTATCCAACTTGTAGGCTAACCAGTTAGCCTGTCATAGTTTCATGAATGTTGCTAGAAGACATGAAACTCCTTGGGTCAGAGACAAAGAAATTTATTACTCATGAATGACAAGCAATAGGAGCATCAGAATCTTTGCCCAACACCCCAAACTCCAGTTTCCACAGGGCAACAAGAAGAGGGCCAGGTGACACCTACATGCACAGTGGATTGTGTTACAGGAAAGAAATGCTGAGATTATGAACACAAATCTTTTATCATGAGTGATTAGCGTTTTTGCCCTTAGCTGTGCAGGGAGATATCTTCCTGGACAGTAAGTAGGCCTGCCTTTTGCTCTGGAAGGAAGCACTCTCTCTCTCTCTCTTTCATGGCTATAAGCAAACATGCCCTTTGTTCCAGAGGGAAATGCTATATATGCCAAGGTTTCTGGCTATGTAAACATTCTTGAAAAGATAGTCTAGAACAAAGAGTAGTAAATGCCTCCCTCATACGATTTGCAGAAGCATAAAAATCCTATGAAAAATTGTCCCTCGGGAGTTGGTATAGCACAAATAATTTATTCTACACTTGTTAGATGTTTGGATAGTTTCCAGATCTTTGTACTATTAAAAATACTGCTGGGGCTTCCCTGGTGGTGCAGTGGTTGAGAATCTGCCTGCCAATGCAGGGGACACAGGTTCGAGCTCTGGTCTGGGAAGATCCCACATGCCGCGGAGCAACTAGGCCCGTGAGCCACAATTGCTGAGCCTGTGCGTCTGGAGCCTGTGCTCCGCAACAAGAGAGGCCGCAACAGTGAGAGGCCCGTGCACCGCGATGAAGAGTGGCCCCCGCTCGCGGCAACTAGAGAAAGCCCTTGCATAGAAACGAAGACCCGACACAGCCAAAAATAAATAAATAAATAAAATTAAAAAAAAAAAAATACTGCTGAAGACATTCTTTTACATGTGTGCTGGTTCATACGTGCAAGAGTTTTTAAGGATATATTCCTAGGAGCAGGGTTGTTGGGCTGTGTTTTCACCAGCAGTGTATAATCATTTTCATTCCATTTCATCCTCAGTAGTCTTTTATATTGCCAAACTTCTAATTTTAGCAGTTTCATGGGTGTAAAATCGTATCTTAATTTAGTTTTATTTTTTATCTCTTAATACCAATTAAGTTGATCATTTTTTTTTTATGTTTTTGCTTCTCAGATAATCCTGTTCACTCTTTGGCCCATTTTTCTACTTAGGTATATTTTTCTTATTAATTAATAAGTACTCTTTACTTATTACTTGGTCAATTTTATTTGTGCATATATCTTCCAGTTTGGGGATTAGTCTTTTCAATATCTGCATGACATCTTTTGAAGAACACAGTCTTAATGGACTTACTTTTAATACAGTTTAAATTGTTAATATGTCACTATAATGTGTTGTTTGTAATATACTAAGAAATCTATTTCTACTGAGGTCATAAAAACTTCTCATTGATGATTTTGTTGTTTTGGTTTTTTTCTTCCTCTATTTAGGATAAGCTAGTTTCTGGAATCAGAGAATGTGTGTCTTCTATTCTAATACAAATCTGAGTCATTATTATTTTGACTATTTCTTCTCTCCCATTTTCTCTATTCCTTTATTTCGGTACTCAACAACTATTAACTGAACATTTATATATGTCAAACTCAATTTAAACATATGCCAGTGCTTCTCTTTCCTTCTCTTAATCTCTTTTGCATATTTGTCATCCCTATTTGAGCTGCATTCAGGTTAATTTATTCAGATATACCAATTCACTAATCTTCTCTTCATCTGTGTCTAATGTGCTTTCTACCTTATCCACTGAGGACTAAATGAATTTTTTTTTTTACATTTTGAAAATTCGATGTCAGTCTTTTTATTGGACATAAATTTTTTGTTTTCATTTATATAAACATTTTAACAATAGAATGTTTCTGTCTAAATCTTATAATTCCAATGCATTCATTTCCACTGTTTTGGTAAACTTCACTATATAGTTTACTTTTATTGACTCTTACTTTTTTAGCTTTTTATTTATGTGTCTTACAATTTTAGTGTGAGCCCTTCTGTTTTGAACTTTATCTGTAGAAACTATTCATCATCTGGCTGCAAAATGCCTTTTCCTAGGATTTCTATGCTTATGTAGGAGACTTGGGAGTAAAAAAATAAAATAAGTAAAAAGTTTAAATTAAACTTTGGTATTTGGGAGGAGCAGAGGGTTAGAGATACATAATTTGAATTTTGGCCCATGTAAGTACAGAAATATGAGGACAAAGTGTTGTTTCCATTTTGTTTTGTTTTGTTTGGCCTTGTCTTGTCTTTTTCCTCACAATTGCACCTAGATCTGTAATTACAGTCATATTTTCCAATCCTATTTGTCTACAGGTTAGTTTTTTATTTTTCCTATCGAAAAAGAAAAGTTAGCTTTACCAATCTTGGTTTTACACAGGTGTTATGACTTTGTTAAATTAACATTTGTTAAGTGGAGCACAGGAAGCCCCATGGTGAGCCAGGGTTCAACAGCCCACAAGAGAAATTGAAATCGAAAAGTTTACTACTCACAGGTCCTAGAGAAGTACACCACAAGCCTCAAGGTGACACACGGAGGGGTCAAAGCAGGGTGTAGGCAAAGGAGAAATAACCTGGGGCCCATGACTTTATTAGGGTCAGTGGCTGGAGATGTTTGGGGTTCCTGGGCAAAGGTCAGACACACCTGGGGTGTGTTGTGTCTGTCATTGTTCTCTTGGGCTGTGGCATCGTAAGAGCAATTTTGCAGCCCTAGGCTGGTGACACCATGCCAAGTGGGGCCCTATATTTCTGCACAGACCACACACACACACACACACACACACAGACCTGACTGCATCATCTCTGTGTCATTTAATTGACTCCTTTTTTGCTTCCCATTTGTGTGAGCACGAAGGATTTAGTCTGTTATCCTCAGCTCTTTACTCTTCAGCAGAAATCAGTCATCCTAATCAAAAAATTTTAACAATCAACTATAATTTTTAACTTCAACTCTGGTCTCTCTTCCACTCTCTCCATGCCCCCTACTGCCTATAGAACACTGCAGCTCAGATGGGTCACTCCTGAAATTTCAATGGTCACTATGCTTTTTAAAAAGTTATTATTTTCCCAGAAAAAGTGACTCCTTTTTATGTCTCTCTAAATCCTGTAAGTAATGTCATTATTCTTCAAATTATCTAGGCTCTAAACTGAGGGTCAACTTTTACTTTCTCTTTATATACCGTCATTTCCTTCTGTATCACCCTACTATGTTTGGCGTTCATCGTCTCTCTTCTATATTATTATAATAGCCTCCAAAGGGGTCTCCCTGCTCTAGAAGTCCCTCCCTTCTTCAATTTGTCCTGCATAGGAGCAACTGGACCAGCTGGGAAAGCCTTATAGTGAAAAAAAAAGAAGGCTTCAGAGATGCTGATGGGAAGCTTTGGCCTGGGGAAGCTGGTGGGGGGGGGGGAACTAATTAGAAGCAGGGCATATTATGTGATTGGTCTGGGGACATTATTTGACCTTCTCTGATAGGTCCTGAATTGGAAGCAGGGCAAAATATAGGGAAACTGGCAGTTATGGACCAAGTCCTTATGGTTCTGAGCCAGTTGCTACAGAAGTTGTTGTTTGGCCTCCTGGGCTGGTTGCTGCAGCATTGGTGGGTCAGAGTATGTGCACATATGGTCTGATCGTATGGTCTGTCCCATTTATATTTAATCTCTTAACGTGGATTTTTTTATGAGTAAAATCAGACAATTCATTTAAAGCTCTTGGTCAGTGTCTAGCATAGTAAAGCATTCTGGAAACCATTGCTAATATTAATAACGATAATGGTAATTACTATCATTAAGTTTATATTCTAAACATTTTAGAAAACTAAGAAACCTAGAAACAGCAAGCCTGGGAAGTTTTGTTACCTTCATGTTGACTAGAGAGCATGTCAAATAAGAGTTATATTGACTCATAGGAAACTGTCATTTTTGTAGGTCAAAACTGTTTAAATATCTATAATTTTTAATGGCTCCATTACCAAAATTATTCTGGTAATTATTAAAAATTCTGGTAATATTAAAAAATACATGGTGGCCCATATGTTTACCTTAAAGTCTTTATCAATAATATCCTTTCTTTTATATTGCCTTAGCCACTTATTTCATTCAGATGATGTCTACTTTTTAAAGGAAAAATACACATAACTACAGACTGAGTGATAATTGCATAGAATGACTGGCACAGAACAATTGTTTTAAAAGGGAATAAATCAATAAACATAAGGACAGGTTATTTACACCACCTTAATGTTCCTAAAAATTATATCATCTCTGAAGGAATAAAACGTCTGAAACTCAATCACTTTCCTGCTGTGGTATTCTGCAAAGTGCATTTACAGAGAATGTACTGCATAAAAGAATTAAGTATTTGTAACTTTGAGAGCGTGAGTTAATTTGCTTTCTGCTAAGCTCGAGAGCTGCTTGGAGAACTCTCACCTCCAGGTCTAGTTTGCTTGCTTTCTGTACTATCCCAGTATGAGGTAAGCCCAGTTACTGCTTACTCTATAATTTGCATATAATCACTCATATTATTTGGTGATGATGCTTTTAGATCTGTTTTTATGTAAATGAGGAACGTGGTAAAATAACTCTACGATAAGCCTAATGGCATTGTTCAGGTTGTATGTCTAATTACTCTCTTTATTATTCACTCCACTTTCACACACTTAGGCAAATTGGGTGGGGTGGAGGCCTGAACATTTTATCTTAAACAACTGTTTAAATTTTAGTTTATGGGTGATATAGCACCATTAACAAGCTATGATTTTTATCCTACTGTCCAGGTGAGCTAAACATGAAAATGGAGTTTACTGGCTCTGAAACGAAATAAGCGTTAGAGGTTGACTGTAGGTAACTTTTCCCAGACATCATCATTCACTGTATTAATGATAAGAATTGCCAGAGGGATCAAATCAATCCAGCTTTTTAATACACAGCTAGGATATAATGAATACTTTGTCTTGCCACTCATCTTTGTAAGAAAACTTTTTTTTTTTGTCACCAGGAGAAAGATTTACTTGTGGTCCAAGTCAAATGTTCAAAATCATAACAGGCTAGAAAGATTTGATCCCAAGCACAAGCCCAGGAGGGAGGGGACCAAAACAGACCAAGGAAAGACAACCACCCCATGTAAAAAGATGAACGGACGGCTTCACACACACACACACACACACACAGACAGATGAAATGTTTGGACAGAGGTAAATTTCACATGGTCATTTCTGTTTCTTTTTAAATACAGGTCTGTGAGGTGGTATTTTTTTTTCCAGCTATTAAAAAAAAAAGGCCCAAAAGTGCATATGTGAGGGGAAAGAGGCAGAAATTAAGCAATATAGTAATTTTCCCTGGAGGGATATGAGGAAGAAAACAGGAAGCAATATTGAGAGAATTCAGTTTTCTCACCATTGGGCTTCTTGCATTTTATTATTGGTCCACTAAAGTTATATTCACATTCTAGCTTTGCTGCATCCTCTTTCCTGGGATTAGACTGACTAAAAAACCTCTGTGAACTGTAAGAAAAGACCAGAGACTCAGCCCAGCCCTCAGGTTCTGTGCTCTTCTAGGGATGGATGGTTCTGGAAAGGCATAAGGACTCCCAGCAGCCCCTGGGTCCCTCAGCACCACTGTGACAGTCCCTCCTCTCTCTGGGGGTGTGGAAGAAAAGGTCCCCTATTTTTAGGATGGGAGGCGCAGAGGGCTGGCAGCAGGATTCCAGCAGCTGGCTTGCCTTGTTTTGGAAGGACATTTAAGCCGAGTGAAAACAGGCTACTTCTTGTTCCCCCAGGTCCTCCTCCCGCCCTCTCACTACCCCGCCAACCGCAGGTCCTCCAACAGGATGTGTCTCTGACCTTTGGTCCCAGAATCCACATTATGCTTTGAGATCAAGAGGAAAAAAAATGGACCAGCGCCTGCCCCAAGGCTCCCACAATTGTTCCCTCACTGCCTCCCTCATCCCCCAAACTGCCCGATATAAGACACTCCACCTGCCTTCACCTTGGCTCTGGCCAAGGAGGGAAAGGGATTGGTCAGCCAGGGGCTCAAGCCTCTGAGTTGGGGTAAATATTCCCAAGTCAACTCACAAGCAGCGAGGACCTGATGCTAAATATGCCTGCAGGCCCCTCCCTCTCCGGCAGGGCACAAGGACGCAAAGATGTCAACCGTGGGCCCCGAGTCAGTGGCCTCGGGGTGAAGATGGGAGGGGGAGACCCAGAAGGGTGACAAGAAAGCCCAGAGATGAATAAAGCCAGGCAAGGGTCGTCACAGCCCCCAACGAGCAAGAGAAGGGACTCGGAGACGGCACCATCCTTCCCTTCCTCATCCCGGGTCTGTGCTTCCAGTTCTGCAGCCCTGGGACCCTCTCTCTCTGCTTCAAGGAGGCTTTAAGTAGATGAGGAGCGAGCCTGGGCAGGATGCCGGGGCGGGGGGGGGGGGCGCACAGGGCAGCGCACCTGACTCTGGAGCTCACTCCGTTGCTTTTCCGGGCTGCCGGCCGCCGTGGCGAAGGGCTGCGTGCGGTAGTGTGCATTGCACCGGGGCTTCCTCTCCGAGCCCGTGTAGTTCTTCATGTTGAGTGTCACCTTGCAGGTCTCGCAGTGGAAGCATGCTTTAGGCCAGAACTTCCGCAGACAGTTCACCTTCTCCGTGGGGTACAAGATCTCGCCGCCCCGGGCGCGGCTGGGATTCGGGGCTCGGGGAAAGGCAGGGGCTAGGACGCCGGCGCTGGCGCGCGCTCTCCTTCCCCGCAGCGAGCTGGCCGGAGGCGGCCGCGCTGCACCTGCACGGGCGACGGCGACGGCGGCTGCAGCTAGGGAACCGGCCAACTTTTGCTTTCTAATAGCTATAAACACGTACGTAAATAGCGACGAAACCTGAATTCAAGTGGTACTTTATTTATTTAAGCCCATATAAGAAAATTCCATAGGGTAAATGAATTTACCTCTTTATTCTGAAAATGAGGGCATGTTTTTGCATCTGGTAAGGTCACTCTTAGCCTCTTCTATCTTTCCATATGTAAAGAGAAAAGTAAATGTCCTTATATCAATTCCTGAAAGACGTTTCTTTAAAGACTTTACTGTCTTAAGAGAATTATTTGGCATGAGTACAAATATCGCTGGGCTTTTATTAAAGTGTCTTTTACACCGCAGTATTTTTAATGTAATCAGGACAGAAGCCAACACATATAGACTAATAAATAACTTGATGTCTTACAATGGATATCTGCTGTGGTTGCACCTAATCAGAATTATTATTATCTGCCCAGCAGATGGGTGCTTAGCCAGTTGGATAAAACTTCTATTTGAACAGATTTCACACACACAAAAATGCCTCAGTATTGGAGAACATTTTTTTCTTTTGTCATCTATTTCCCACAAAATAACTGAAATAACGTAGTATCTAATTGCAAAGATTCAGATTCATTTAAAACACACTAATTAAGGGGTAGTTACAATACCTTTTATCTCTTTCCACTTACTCTTTCTTAATTTTACAATTACCAAACTAGCACTGAGTGCAGTTAATATAAAACTAACCGCAGAACTTCTCGGGATAATCTTCCAGGCATTTAGCAGCCTTTAGCCATATGGGTTTTGCATGTACAGTTCCAAAATGGCTCTTTTCCATATACATTTACAGAGAAATAAGAGAAAAAAAGAAAATATATTTGGGTGATGTTGAGGACAAGCGTTCGCAACTACGCAACTGAGTTTGCCACAGGCCAGATAGCATACATTCGTAAAACACTGGGCATAGGCTTGCCTTTTGTGTGATCAGTTTATACTAGTTCTTGTCTATCAGCAGCAGTTCTAAATACCAAAGAACGGAACTTTTTATCTGTGGCTTGCTTCTTAAACTCAAACCCACTATAAAATCATTTTAGTACAAATACTGTTTCTTGTTAGAATTGTGCAGCTGACACCACGGTGACTCTCCCCAGATCCCTGAGAGCCTGTGCACCCATTTCCCAGCATCTTTGTGTGTTGCTGTGACCTTCAGAAGGTGGTCAGGGTGCTTGAAGCTGCCAAGCCCAGCTAGAGGCAACAAGTGCCTGGAGTTTATTTTCTGCTGATGCAGCCAGGCCAGAAGGCAATGACTGACTAATCCTCCTGGTAACATTGAGGGAGCGAGGGAGGAAATCCTAGTTCCTTCATCTGAGAGGTGACCGACCACTCCAGAGCCCCTACCCGTGGGAACAGGCTGAGGCTGGGACTTCACCTAAAATTACAGCTTTGCTTGACTCTCTTCCTTCTCTGTCTTGCTTTGCCCATATTCTTTCCCTCAAACCCTTGACTCAAAGTCTGCTTATCAGAGAAACAATTGAAGACAAGTTGTATCTGTGCCTTTCACATTGTGCTGTGCATGATAGGGGGTTGATCAATAATTGTGGAATGAATGAATACTAGCAATGTGAGTAAAGTGGATAAGGAAGAGATCCTTGGTTTAGAGGTTTAAGTAAATTTGATCATTCTTGATGCCTTTTTTGCTCCTTTCCTTGGGGGAATGATTTGTTATGGTGCATGATTAGAAATTCTTGTATGTAACCTACTGTTTGATACTCAGTGGTGAATTTTCAATGTGGGTAGGGAGAGGGGCATGAGGTACATAAAGAAATTTTACCGCATTGAGCAAATCTCTGTTTCTATGATTCTACAAGTGCACAGTCAGTTGTAAGTGTTCTCCGTGACTGCATGTAATAATCACAGAAAAGTCTCAGGGTAGGTGATAGCACAAAAGCTAACTTTAGTAACTCAGTGACCACAGAAAAGAGAGCAGCAAAAAGATGGTTTACAAGAACTTGCATAATGGTAATGCATATGATGAAGATAAAAATACCCAAATCACATATTTTAAAGTTTTAATTTCAACTTGAACCACAGTCATATTAAAGCTAATTTATCTGCTATTATGATGAGCCCTACCACTTTTTTGCTGCGTAATAACATTAAGCTTCTTATGAGGATCTAGAAACTTACAATAAAACACAAACATAATTTGACTACTAAGAACTTCACAATCCAGTGCTATATGGTTATTAATGTGTGCATGAGAAGCAGAATCTTTGACTTTTTTCCTAGGGATGTGTTTTATTTTAAAAGAAAACAACACTTTCAAGTAACTATGCGTGAGGTTTTTAACGATTAAATTGTCTGTCATAATTCTTGACTCTAGTCAGTAATTAATGAATAAGTTAGTTGCTTTTAATGTTCTACAGTTTAGTGATATACAATTTACAGTGCCTCAGAATCTTTTAGAGTTACGCCTAGATGAGCAGGCATCTGATATATTTCTTCTTTGGTAAGAGTATAATAGCCAACGAACAATTACTAGCTTTGTGAGGATGGCATTTTATCAATGGAACTTCCATTAAGTTAGCCTTCCATCTTGTTAATGTCATGCTCTTTTTTCAGGACCTTGACATCATTATAATGTGTCACTGTAAGGGGAAAAAAGATGTACTTTTTAAGTGCCATAGATATAAATGTGTATTCCTGTCTCTGGTAAATTAGCATTGAAAGCTTTCTCTCTGCAGTCATTTTAAGGACTACACAGGAATAATATAGATATAAAAAGTATACCACTTTTGACAGGAAAAAGTACTAGTTGCCCAACTGCTTGTTAACATTCACTCTTTACATATGGCATTCCCAAAAAAGTAGTTTTTAAAAGTGTTTTCATGGTAGAGTCAGCATTCTGCTTCACTTGTCCTAATGGTAAAGCTTAATCTGAATTTAGTTGAATATTCATAAAGATGGCATTTTAAATAGCTCTTCCATATATACAGAGTCATCTTATTGGTTAGAAATGAAATGCTTTAAAAAAATGAAATGATCTTTCTTCTTATGTGATTTGATTGTTATTGTATTTTGTGAGGAGAGAGTGGATGAGGAAGTATAAAGTGTAAAATTAACTGTAAAATTTTTACCTTGAATAAGTATTAAATGCTATTGAAAGTGGTTATGCCTGCATAATGCCAAAAGAAAACATTAAAAATTTAACATTTCAGGCATATAGCCAGTTTTTTGATTGACTGTACTACAAGTAACTGATCTGATAGATTACTTTTTCCTTCAAGGAACTGCCCAGTTTTGGATGAAGTTGACCAAATCTGTCAACTCTGCAGGTGGTATCGTATTGAATTAGGAACATGTCAATGCGCTCTCAATAAATCTGAGTACCAAATGTTTTAGTAGCTACCCTCATATACTGCAATTCTGGTCATGAGGTAACTACCTCTTGATGTCTTCAAAATGGTTAAAAATATTCTCCTACCCATTTGGAGATAAAAATTACAGAAAAATATCATTTCGACTAAAAAAAATGAAACCTGTCATCTTATATTCAGCATATACATTCCAATTTTTTACTAGTGACTTTTTAGCTATTTTAATAAACATGTTTGATCTCCCTATACTCATAAAACTTCTCAGATTTTCTATTATCTTATAATGTACCAGCCAACAATATAAATGAAATCAAATCCAGGTATTCCAAAGCAATGGAGGGAGGACTTTTCATGTGGAGAAGAGCTGTCTAGGCTTCAGAGTCCCAACCATTGTTCCTCAGATTCTTCTCCCTTTTAGGGATATCTGAGATATTAAATACTGCTGGGCAAGGCAATTGGAGGCAAGAGGGCTATATACAGTTAATCTCTGGTGGATACCTGATACACAGAACTCAGTAGAGTAATGCTCTTGTAATGTTTTAACCCAAAAGAAAACACAGAACCCTTCTCTTAATTCCTTATTGCACAATTGAAACCAAGCTAGAAGATACAATCACAGCTTAAGTAAGGGTCCATGTATTATAAAGCTAGAGATTTTTTAGATTTAATAATTCCTTGCTAATGACTCCCACTGGAAGACCCTACACCCTGCCACGATATTAAATACTGCTGGGCAAGGCAATTGGAGGCAAGAGGGCTATATACGGTTAATCTCTGGTGGATACCTGATACACAGAAGTCAGTAGAGTAATGCTCTTGTAATGTTTTAACCCAAAAGAAAACACAGAACCTTTCTCTTAATTCCTTATTGCACAATTGAAACCAAGCTAGAAGATACAATCACAGCTTAAGGGTCCATGTATTATAAAGCTAGAGATTTTTTAGATTTAATAATTCCTTGCTAATGACTCCCCCTGGAAGACCCTACACCCTGCCACCCCTTGACTTTTGGTTTTACCCAAAGTGGGGGAAGCCATTTAAACTGCATCACCCAGGACACACTCTCAAGCATACCTAGATTTTACATTTCAGAACCCCGAGATTCAATTGCACAAAAAACAATAGTTATATTTCCCACCTATTAAAGTCTGTCTTCTGAATGTTGGCTTCCTGTGTCTTCCTTTATTCTTAAAAAAGACCAACATTTGGATACAAAACAATATATCTTCACAAGAGATGTGTACATATGTTAAAGCTCTTCTAATTCCCTGAATTATCTTTTTCTTTCCTTTTGTGACTAACCTTTCAACTAACACACCATTGTAAAGTAATTATACTCCAATGAAGATGTTAAAAAAAAAAAAAAAGAGTAGTTTTGAAACTACTATTTTTCTTGCTGTTTCCACTGTCTTGTGCATTGGGATGCTTGCAGTCAGGTATCTACCAGTGCTTAACTTGAAACCGACCATCTAATCACAAAATCAAGTGACCCTTTCTCAGTCTGAACCTCTATCTCTATAACTATCCACACAGCTGACTATCTTCTTAAAATTGTATTATCCCTTGGGTCCAATGAACATATACCATTCTGCTGCTTCTCTTGACATAGAGCCTGTTACTCTCTTTTATTCTTTACTGACTCTTCCTGTTTTACTACTGCCCGAATGTAGTTGTGTTACAAGATTCAAGGTCATGCTTCTTTTCATCTTTATTGGTCTCTCTTCTTTGGCACTCCTGCAGTTATTGCCATCCCACCTTTGTGAGTACTTCCTAAATCTCTGAACCTTGATATCTCTTAACTGATCTAGTCTACAATCTATAACTATCTGTTGTGATATCTAGCTGAATATCCTGAAAGACTCTTCAACACATTTTTTAAATGATATTCATTTTATTCATTAAAACAATTATTTTTTTCTAATTTCTCCTATTAGGTTTATGATAATCCCATTTTTCTCAATTGCCTAGTCTCCACATACTTAAATAACATTTCATTTCTCTCTGCTCTTCACTTCCTATATCTAATCATTTTCCAGGGAAGTTTTTTCTCTTTGAATTATATTTTGATTTTGTCCTTTTCTTTCAATAGGCTTTTTCCCTATTCAAGTTGTTTTTCTCTTCATGTTTGGCCTTAACTCTTTCCTTTTTTCTTTTTCAGTTTGTCTGGTTATTAAAATAATTGTTATTCACAATAAAAACAATAAAACTATAATGAAATTAAATTTGAAGTTCTCTTCTGGCACAAATACTCCATTCCTTCTATTACCACAGTTTTATGTGTATCAGTCCAAAAAATTATCATTCATGCACGCAAATATATTTCCAAATCATCTCCAAAGTAGCTGAAACAATGTGCTCTTTAACTAGCAATGTATGAAGATGAGATTTCCCCACACCCTTCTCACCCTTGCGTTATCATTCCTTAATATTTGCCAATCTGTTCTCTTATTGTTGTTTTAATTTGCATTTTATTATTTATGAATAAGATTGAACATCTATTCATATGCTTATAAGTAATTTGTATCGCTTTTTCTGTGAAATGCCTGTACATATTGTCTTTTTTTTTTTTTCCTTCTTGGATCACTGCCGCAAGCCTCTTTTGGCTTCTATGATGATTACAAATTGTTTCTAGATTAATCTTAACTAATTCACATTTCCAGAATAATTCTCAGTTAAAATACTTCAAATTATTATAGGTTTTTCAACTGTTTAAAATTCAAATCTCCTAAACCAGTTTACCGACGTTCTTACGTACAAGCATTAAGAAGCAGAAATCTGAATGGTTTTAGCTGCAGTGCATTTCCTTAGGAGGATACTGAGAAACTCGCCATCTATGGCAGGGCTTGAGAACCGTATTTGGATGTCATGCATTTTGGGAAAAAAAGTATTTGAAATTATGCTACTAAAATCTCTCATCAAAGATACCAGTGATGTTGCTCTGATAGCATCAATACTGAAAAGATGGATGCTGTCAATGGAGCCACACCCATGGACAACTTGGGAAAATAAGTGTTAGCTGACCCCTCTTACCATACCTAGCTGGTCATTTACTTCAGACTAAAAAACTGAGACGTGCCCATCTGATTGCCCTACATCCTGCACCTGAGCCCTACATTCAAGAGAAACAAAGAAAAAAATTCTCTAGCACTTTTCACTTGTATAGTTGGATGTGAGTTTTGCTTCACAAGTCAGTGGATTCCCCACACACAGGAAGGGTTTCAAAAGCTGAACACCATGAATAATGACAGAGATCTACTAAAGTTGCTATTAATCCCGTTTCTAATATTCCCTCACTTTTTACAAAGCTATTTGTTTTATTCTTAATATAGCCTACGGTCAGCCCATCTAGACGTGTCATTGCTAATATAAACCTTGAATTTTTTGCATCCCTCCTTTTTGCTTATTTCATGCTTTCTGCCTGGTCTGTTTATCTTTTTGGCATTCCTAACCCATTTAAAAATGTTCTACTTCAAACATCTTGCCTTTGATCCTCCCCTATGAATTCCTCTTCTCTCAACTGTCATACAATTTGATTCCACCAAACAATAATACCCATTGCATTTTGCCTTGTCCAGAAATTGTTCTAATATGTGTCATCTTATCCTATTACTCTGTAAGCACCAATTTTATAAGGACAATGCCATTTTGTTTCTCAATGCATTAAAATATTCTGAAGACTTAGATATCAATTTAAAGAACTCATCAAAAATAGATTTCTAGGTCAATTAATTTATGACAAAGGCACCAAGAATATATGATGGAGAAAGGACAATCTCTTCAAGTAGTGGTGGTGGGAAAAAGACAGTCACATGCAAAAGACTGAAACTGGACCACTGTCTTACACAATATATCAATATAAAAATTAACTCAAAATGGATTAACGACTTGAGTGTAAGATCTAAAACCATAAAACCCCTAGAAGAAAACATATGCAGTAAACTATTTGACATTGGTCTTTCCAATGATTTTTTTTGGATTTGAAACCAAAAGCAAAGGCAACAAAAGCAAAAATAAACAAGTGGGTCTATATCAAACTAAAAAGCTTCTGCACAGCGCAGGAAACAAAATGAAAAGGCAACCTAAATCTCTGCAAGTCATATATCTGGAAAGAAGTTAATAATCAAAATATATAAAGAACTCATAAAATTCAACAGCAAAAAAACCCACAAACAATCCAGTTGAAAAATGGGCAGAGGATCTGAATAGGTATTTTCCAAAGAAGACATACAGATGGCCAACAGGTACATGAAAAGGTGCTCAACATTACTAATCATCAGGGAAATGCAAATCAAAACCACAATATCACCTCATACCTTCTAGAATGGCTATTATCAAAAAGGCAAGAAATAACAAGTGTTGTCAAAGATGTGGAGAAAAGGGAACCCTTTGGCAGTGTTGGTGGGAATGTAAATTGGTGCAGGCACTTTGGAAAATAGTATAAAGGTTTCTCAAAAAATTAAAAATAGAACTACCATATGCACCAGCAATTTCACTTCTGGGTATTTATCAGAAAGAAATTAAAACACTGATTCAAAAAGATAAATGCACCCCTATGTTCACTGCAGCATTATTTACAATTGCCAAGATATGGAAGCAACCAAAGTGTCCACTGACAGATGAATGAATAAAGAAATGTGGTATATATAAAATGGCATATTATTCAGCTGTAAAAAGAATCTTGCCATTTGCAACAACATGGATGAACCTTGAGAGCATTATGCTAAGTGAAATAAATCAGACAGAGAAAGACAAACACCATATGATCTCACTTACATGTAGAATCTAAAAAAAAAAAAAAAAATGGCTGAAAAACCAAACTCATAGATACAGACAACAGATTGTTGGTTTCCAGAGGCAGGAGTTGGGGGGTGGGTGAAATGGATGAAGGTGGTCAAGAGGTACAAACTTCCAGTTATAAAATAAATAAGTCATGGGGATGTAAAGTACAGCATGGTGACTATAGTTAATAATAATGTATCGTATTATTTGAAAGTTGCTAAGAAAGTAGATCTTCAAAGTTCTCATCATGAGGAAAAAAATTGTAACTTGTGTGGCGATGGATGTTAACTAGATCATTGTGGTGATCAATTTGCAATATATACAAATATGGAATCCTGTTATACACCTGAAAAAAAATAGATTTCTAATTCTTGCCATTCATTCACTCATTCAGCAAGTATGTGCTGACATCCAAGTGTGTATACCAACATTCTGCTTAGAGCTACAGATATAATGATGAACGACATTGACTCAATGTTTCACAGATTTTAGAAATGAAAAAACAAACTACAAACACTGACAAGACAAACAAAATACAGATACATAAAAATTTCAGTAAAATTTTTTAATGCTTGAAATGCGTTATGGAAACTAAATAACTTCCTATGTAAAGAAGAGGTTGAAGAAGTGCACGAGGGAAGTGGTTTGATTAGTTAGAAGGCTTAATTGGCATATAAATGAAAGATGACAACTGGATGAATTAAGCTGGAAGCAATGGAGATTGAAAGAAGTAACAAGAATTCAAAATATATGTTGCGGATAGAATTGACAGGACCTAACGATGATCTGGATGTTACATATGAAAGAAAATGCCAAAGACTAAACTCTACTGTATTACAACAGAAATATTTTTCCACCAGCACTTTTATCACTATTCACTCCCTGATTTTCCATCATACTCTTTCGTCTTCCCAGGGTATTGTATGTTTCAAGAGATCATCGTATAGGTACTTCCCTGGTGGCGCAGTGGTTAAGAATTTGCCTGCCAATGCAGGGGACACGGGTTCGATCTCTGGTCCAGGAAGATCCCACATGCCGCGGAGCAACTAAGCCTGTGCATCAAAACCACTGAGCCTGTGCTCTAGAGCCTGCGAGCCACAACTACTGAGCCTGAATGCTGCAACTACTGAAGCCCGTGCGCCTAGGGCCCAGTGCTCCACAACAAGAGAAGCCACCGCAATGAGAAGCCTGCGCACCACTACGAAGAGTAGCCCCCGCTCGCCACAACTAGAGAAAGCCTGTGTGCAGCAACGAAGACCCAATGCAGCCAAAAATAAATAAATAAATAAATTTATTTTTAAAAAAGAGATATCATTGTATTAAGAACACTACAAATCCACAATTTTCAAATTCAGTTGATCCTATAACTGTAGAGATACATCAGGAGACAAAAACCACAATTTGAACAGGGAGAGTTTAATATAAAGAATTATTAACTATGACTAGGGAGCAAATACAAAGGGTAACAAGAACTCTAAAGAATGTCCTAAGGCTGAAAGGCACATAACCAAGGAAAGAACAAATTTGGAAGGGAGCTCCCATCCCAAGGCTGGAATTTAGATCTCGCTGGAGAAGGTGTGGGTGCAGCACCCTGGATGGTGGAGAGGCTCCCTGTGTTGCCCAGAGTCCCTGGGCAAACAGGAGGTACCTTTTATGGTATGTGGGCTAAAGGTGGCAAGTCAGGTACACCTCTCCAGAGTACGAAGGGGCTGAGACTGGCACAGCTAAGAGGGGTACAGATATGTGGGAAATAGGAGCTGGGACTGGCAAGCAGGAAACAACTTTCCAGGGTGCAGAGGGTCTGAGAACAGCAGACTAAGGTACAGATTTATTCAGGGTTCTAGCAGCCTTCTCTGTGGCTGGATAGTACAAGGTCTAGGCTGTACACTGTCTGCAAGAGTGGACCACTGTGAGCTGGCCACCCATCTACTGAGGCTGAGGACTCAAGCTGGCTGCGACACTGACTGTATTCTCTAGGTGCACAGCCAGCACTGACCATCACTGGATGTTCCTCTCCCACGCTACTGTAAACCATGCAACGGGAACAAAAGGAAGCAAAAGGAAGGACACAGTAACCAGGAAGAAAAACTCTTTCCTCTTGTAATGTTCCTCTGGTGCCTCCTACAATCAAAATTTAAAGTCGTATTTGGAGCAAAAAAGAAATTCATACAAGCACAAGCCCCATTATCACTGTACGGGTATTGAGGGTGGATTAGGAGCTGACAGGACATACACTGATAACTGGGAAAGTTCACTCCTTTGGACACTTCCATATACTTCTGTTACACACATTTGAACTTCCGTATGACAGTGAGACAACTCTGCTTTTCCACTTAACAAGATACAGCTGTCCTTCTTAGAAGTTTTCACCATTTCCCGAAACAGAAATATGCACATTCGCTATGACCATAAAATTTTACCACAGAATCTCTGAAAATTTCATTAGCTAAACACCACATGTTAAATTATTCTCCTACAAATTTTATATAAAATAAAAAGGAAAGGGTAGAAGGAAAGAGAAAAATAACATGGTTGTATGTACAATCAAACATACACCTATAACAAGCAGAGAAAAAATATGCAAACATGCTATCGTCCTTTCCGCAGCGGGTCACAAAGCTGTAGCGTTTATGGCTTCCTTCTTCTGCTCTGCATAATGCATTTCCCTTGCCCTCACTCAGAACCTCAGCGGTCAGTGAAGTACTAAGCGTGGCTCCCACCCTCAGGGAATCCCTTGGGTTTCAGATACAGTTTTCTTTGCCTAAATTTGTGTAACAGCAACATAATTTCCCCTTGATAACTGAAAACACTCCAACTAGGAGACTTTTTTTCTTCTGTTCCTTGTTGGTTGAGTGACATAAGGTCTTTAGAATGGTCAGGGGGCAGTCTTACCTTCTAATTGAATGTACCATTACTTTAACTTTGCCAGGAAGTAGTATAAACAGTCATCCAACTTGGGCCATGGACCGAGCAGATAGCAGGGAACTTGAGTATCTGTGTAGAAAAACATATTTTGCTGAGCCTGTGAAAAGTCACCATTAAGAGATTCACAGAATAGATCCTTAGGGTTCTAGAGAAGCTCAGTCTGTGTGTAGCACAGATTATTATTTGAAAAGTAGCTCTTCGCTAGTTATTAGATCTTAGGACCCAGGCTTTAACAACGGGACATCAGTAGCGACTCTGGTAAAACTGCTCATCGTGAGCTACTTTGCGTACAACTCACCAACTTGAAAAGTGTGACGGGCCCAGCAGGAATACATTATAAAACAGAAGTGATGTATCAGGGATCAGGCTGGAAGGCCAAAGTAAACTGCACAGAGGTGGTCCAGATTCCAAAGACACCCACTCCCAGTGCACTGATGCCAACCGCCAGCTCATACCTATGGCTTCAAAGCAAAGTAGAGGTGGGACTGCCCTGGTGGTCTAGTGGGTAAGACTAAGTGGTCCCAATGCAGGGGGCCCGGGTTTGATCCTTGGTTGGGGAACTGGATCCCGCATGCCGCAACTAAGAATTCGCATGATGCAACTAAAAGCCTGCATGCCGCAACTAAAGATCCTGAATGCCGCAACTACAACCTGGTGCAGCCTAAATAAATAAATAAATAAATAAATAGCAAAAAAATAAAGTTCTCTTTAAAAGACAGCAAAGTAGAGGAAAACAAGTATATTTCTCTAGAAATAGAGAAACTGCAAGAAAAATAGGATGGCTGGAAGGAACAGTGTGAGCAGGTAGTAACAAGAGACGAGACTGGAGAGAGGAAGAAAAGTCAGTCATGAACAGCCTTGTAAGTCATGTTAAAGGATTTTAAACTTAACCTTAAGGGCCACTATTGAAGTTTTTCAGTTGGGTTAATCCATGAACAATACCGTGTTTTAGAAAAATCACTGGCTTCACAGTGTGTGGAGGCAAGAGAGGGAAGAAATGTCTCTCAAGAGGTTGTTGCAATAATTAGGCGGGAGCTGAAGACAGACTCCATGACTTCTCATGTTTACATATGTATGTTCCTTTTGCTAAAAGTCTACAGAACAGCTACTTTTTCATTATAAATATTGTACCCTTCCCCCTCTTACAAAAGTAGCATTTCAGAGAAAACGTTGTTTTAGCTCAAGGACTAAGCATCCACATGTAAACCACTAATATGTTACAGAATTGGGATTTAAACTCACTCTGTATGATTTCAAAGCCAGTGTTCTTGCAAAAACATCCAGTGGGGAAGGTAGACATGCACATACATTGATAAATTAAAATTCAGTGTAGGTTAGAACCCCTAGAAACAGCTGAACAAAAGATCATAGAATCATCGCAGACAGCAAGACATTCCACAAATGGATAAAATTACCATAAAGTCCTAAGTCACAGAATTTTGTTAGTTTACTTGGGCATTGTTCACTACTACATATTGCTACTTACAAGGAACCCAGTATTTGGAAGATTGCCAATTATTAAAAAACTTCATTGTTTTGTCTATGCTGCTTAAGTGAAAAGTAATACATATCTTTATCTACTTTTGTCCCCAGGACAAGATTTTGCTGTGCACTCTTCGTTCCCCAATTTGTCAGAGTATTTGCTAATTATGTGATAAACAAGTTTTTTTAAAATAGCTGAATTTTATTACTGTCTTTTATCTATATTTTTGTCTTTACTTTTGTTGTTATTTAAAAATCAGTATCAGCTCATTGGATAAAGATTTCAAGCTATACAGAATTATAGAATGTATAAAGTGAGAGAATTTTCAACAGTTTGCGTATCTTTTTAGACAATTTCTTTGCCAGATGTGAGATTCCATCATAACGACTATATTTGCAAAATGTTTAAATCTTATAAGATAAAGTGCTATCCAGAAAGAACAATTGTGTATTCCATGCACTGCTAATGGGAATATGGGAATATATAATTTTACCACTACTTTGAAAAATTGGAAGAAGTTATCTAGTAGAGAATATGCATACTCTATAACTCTACTGTAGTTCAACTCTTTAGTATATATCCTGGAGAAATACTTGCAAGTGTTTATCAGGTGATATATATATATATATCATATGCATACATACATATATATGTAATATTTATTCCAGAAGCATCATTTAACTAGAAAAAAATAAAATAAACCACTGTCTGTACAAAAGAGGATAGGCAAATCAACTGTGCTATATTCATTGAATTGGAATACTATATAGCGGTGAAAACATTAATGGGCTACAACTGTCCACATAAATTGGATTAAATTCACAAACAACACTGAACAAAAAATAAGTTAAAGAATATAAAATATGTTTATACTTATATGAAGTTTAAAGATATACAAATCCAAACACTATATTGTCTAGGGATATCCTCATAAGAGAAGAAACACTAAGGAAAAGTAAGGAAATCCTAATCTCAGAAGTCAGGATAGTGTTTAGAATATGGAAGAGTACATAGTGTTCTTTCAATACACTAGCAGCATGCTATTATTTAAATTTGGGAGAAAGTACACTAGTGCTTATTTTATTATTTAAAAATGCATTTTGATTTTATATATAGTAAAATTTACTCTTTTTGGTGTAAAATTCTATTTTGTTTTGAAAAAGGCATAGAGTTATGTAACCAATAAGAAAATCAAGATACAGTACAGTTCAACACACACCCCTCCCCTGCTTGGCCCTGCCAATTCCTCCATGCTACCTCCTTTGGAGCCAGAGAATCCCCCAACCATTAACCTTTGGTACCTACTGATTTATAATCCATCCCTAGCGTTTTGCCTTTTATAAAATAAATTGTAAGTAGAGTCATAATGTTTGTATCCTTTTGATTCTGACTTCCTTCAGTTAGCATAATGTATTTGGGAATTACCCATATTTTTGCATGGATCAATAATGTGTTCCTTTTAATTGTTAAATAGTATTCCAGATCGGGGGGGGCAAGATGGTGGAAGAGTAAGACGCAGAGATCACCTTCCTTCCCACAGATACAGTAGAAATACATCTACACGTGGAACTGCTCCTACAGAACACCCACTGAACGCTGGCAGAAGACGTCAGACCTCCCAAAAGGCAAGAAACTCCCCACGTACCTGGGTAGGGCAAAAGAAAAAAGAAAAAACAGACACAAAAGAAGAGGGACAGGACCTGCACCAGTGGGAGGGAGCTGTGAAGGAGGAAAGGTTTCCACACACTAGGAAGCCCCTTCGTGGGCAGAGACTGAGGGTGGCGGATGGGGGGAGCTTCGGAGCCACGGAGGAGAGCGCAGCCACAGGGGTGCGGAGGGCAAAGCGGAGAGATTCCCGCACGGAGGATCAGCGCCGAGCAGCACTCACCAGCCCGAGAGGCTTGTCTGCTCCCCCGCCGGGGCGGGCGGGGACTGGGAGCTGAGGCTCGGGATTCCGTATTAGCTGGGAGGGAGTCCGGGAAAAAGTCTGCAGCTGCTGAAGAGGCAAGAGACTTTTTCTTGCCTCTTTGTTTCGCGGCGCGCAAGGAGAGGGGATTCAGAGCACTGCCTAAACAAACTCCAGAGACGGGCGCGAGCCACGGCCATCAGCGTGGACCCCAGAGGCGGGTGCGAGCCGCGGCTGTCAGTGCGGATCCCACAGCAACAGGGGCGCACAGGGAAAAACGGAGAGATTCCCGCACAGAGGCTCGGCGCCGAGCAGCACTCACCAGCCCGAGAGGCTTGTCTGCTCCCCCGCCGGGGCGGGCGGGGGCTGGTAGCCAAGGCTTGGGCTTTGGTCGGATCGCAGGGAGAGGACTGGGGTTGGCGGCGTGAACACAGCCTGAAGGGGCTAGTGCGCCACGGCTAGCCGGGAGGGAGTCCGGGAAAAAGTCTGCAGCTGCCAAAGAGGCAAGAGACTTTTTCTTGCCTCTTTGTTTGGTGGCTCGCGAGGAGAGGGGATTCAGAGCGCCGCTTAAAGGAGCTCCAGAGACAGGCGTGAGCCGCGGCGATCAGCACGGACCCCAGAGACGGGCCTGAGACGCTGGGGCTGCTGCTGCCGCCACCAAGAAGCCTGTGTGCGAGCCCAGGTCACTCTCCACACCGCCCCTCCCGGGAGCCCGTGCAGCCCGCCACGGCCAGGCTCCCATGATCCTGGGACAAGTTCCCCGGGAGAACGCACGGCGCGCCTCGGGCTGCTGCAACGTCACGACGCCTCTGACGCCACAGGCTCGCCCCGCCTCCTCCGTACCGCTCCCTCCCCCGGGCCTGAGTGAGCCAGAGCCCCCGAATCAGCTGCTCCTTTAACCCCGTCCTGTCTGGGCGGGGAACAGACGCCCTCAGGCGACCTACACGCAGAGGCGGGTCCAAATCCAAAGCTGAACCCCGGGAGCTGTGCGAACAAAGAAGAGAAAGGGAAATCTCTCCCAGCAGCCTCAGAAGCAGCGGATTAAAGCTCCACAAACAACCTGATGTGCCTGTTTCTGTTGAATACCTGAAGAGACAACGAATTATCCCAAATTCAAGAGGTGGACTTTGGGAGCAGGATATATTAATTTTTCCCCTTTTCCTTTTTTTGTGAGTGTGTATGTGTATGCTTCTGGGTGAGATTTTGTCTGTATAGCTTTGCTTTCACCATTAGTCATAGGGTTAGGTCCGTCCGTTTTGTTTTTTTTTTCTACTTAAAAAAATTTTTTTCCCTAATAAATGTTTTCTTAATAATTTTGTCCTTATATTCTATTTTTAGAAATTAAAAAAAAATTTAATAATTCGTTTCATATTTTTTATTTTAAAAAATTTAAAAAAAATTTTTCTTAATATAGTCTTTTCTTAATAATTTTTTTCCTATTTTTTATTAGAAAAAATTAATAAATCTATTGTTAAAAATTTAAAAAAAATTTTTTTCTGAATACATTTATTCTTAATAATTTTTTTTCTTATTTTTTATTATAATAGCTTTATTTTATTTTATTTTATCCTCTTTCTTTCTTTCTTTCTTTCTTTCTATTTTTTTCTCCCTTTTATTCTGAGCCATGTGGATGAAAGGCTCTTGGTGCTCCAGCCAGGCATCAGGGCTGTGCCTCTGAGGTGGGAGAGCCAACTTCAGGACACTGGTCCACAAGAGACCTCCCAGCTCCACGTAATACCAAATGGCGAAAATCTCTCAGAGATCTCCATCTCAACATCAAGACCCAGCTTCACTCAACGACCAGCAAGCTACAGTGCTGGACACCCTATGCCAAACAACTAGCAAGACAGGAACGCAGCCCCATCCATTAGCAGAGAGGCTGCCTAAAATCATAATAAGTCCACAGACACCCCAAAACACACCACCAGACGTGGACGTGCCCACCAGAAAGACAAGATCCAACCTCATCCACCAGAACACAGGCACTAGTCCCCTCCACCAGGAAGCCTACACAACCCACTGAACCAACCTTAGCCACTGGGGACAGATACGAAAAACAACGGGAACTACGAACCTGCAGCCTGTAAAAAGGAGACCCCAAACACAGTAAGATAAGCAAGACACGACAACCCAAAACCTATGGGATGCAGCAAAAGCAGTTCTAAGAGGGAAGTTTATAGCAATACAAGCCTACATCAAGAAACAGGAAACATCTCGAATAAACAACCTAACCTTGCACCTAAAGCAATTAGAGAAAGAAGAGCAAAAAAACCCCAAAGCTAGCACAAGGAAAGAAATCATAAAGATCAGATCAGAAATAAATGAAAAAGAAATGAAGGAAACAATAGCAAAAATCAATGAAACTAAAAGCTGGTTCTTTGAGAAGATAAACAAAATTGATGAACCATTAGCCAGACTCATCAAGAGAAAAAGAGAGAAGACTCAAATCAATAGAATTAGAAATGAAAAAGGAGAAGTAACCACTGACACTGCAGAAATACAAACGATCATGAGAGATTACTACAAGCAACTCTATGCCAATAAAATGGACAACTTGGAAGAAATGGACAGATTCTTAGAAATGCACAACCTACCGAGACTGAACCAGGAAGAAATAGAAAATATGAACAGACCAATCACAAGCACTGAAATAGAAACTGTGATTAAAAATCTTCCAACAAACAAAAGCCCAGGACCAGATCGCTTCACTGGTGAATTCTATCAAACATTTAGAGAAGAGCTAACACCTATCCTTCTCAAACTCTTCCAAAATATTGCAGAGGGAGGAACACACCCCAACTCATTCTATGAGGCCACCATCACCCTGATACCAAAACCAGACAAAGATGTCACAAAGAAAGAAAACTACAGGCCAATATCACTGATGAACATAGATGCAAAAATCCTCAACAAAATACTAGCAAACAGAATCCAATAGCACATTAAAAGGATCATACACCATGATCAAGTGGGGTTTATTCCAAGAATGCAAGGATTCTTCAATATACGCAAATCAATCAAAGTGATACATCATATTATCAAATTGAAGGAAAAAAACCATATGATCATCTCAATAGATGCAGAGAAAGCTTTTAACAAAATTCAACACCCATTTATGATAAAAGCCCTGCAGAAAGTAGGCATAGAGGGAACTTTCCTCAACATAATAAAGGCCATATATGACAAACCCACAGCCAACATTGTCCTCAATGGTGAAAAACTGAAACCATTCCCACTAAGATCAGGAACAAGACAAGGTTGCCCACTCTCACCACTATTATTCAACATAGTTTTGGAAGTGTTAGCCACAGCAATCAGAGAAGACAAAGAAATAAAAGGAATCCAAATCGGAAAAGAAGAAGTAAAGCTGTCACTGTTTGCAGATGACATGATACTATACATAGAGAATCCTAAACCTGCCACCAGAAAACTATTAGAGCTAATCAATGAATTTGGTAAAGTAGCAGGATACAAAATTAATGCACAGAAATCTCTTGCATTCCTATATACTAATGATGAAAAATCTTAAAGTGAAATTAAGAAAACACTCCCGTTTACCATTGAAACAAAAAGAATAAAATATCTAGGAATAAACCTACCTAAGGAGACAAAAGACCTGCATGCAGAAAATTATAGGACACTGATGAAAGAAATTAAAGATGATACAAATAGATGGAGAGATATACCATGTTCTTGGATTGGAAGAATCAACATTGTGAAAATGACTCTACTACCCAAAGCAATCTACAGATTCAATGCAATCCCTATCAAACTACCACAGGCATTTTTCACAGAACTAGAACAAAAAATTTCACAATTTGTATGGAGACACAAAAGACTCTGAATAGCCAAAGCACTCTTGAGAACGAAAAATGGAGCTGGAGGAATCAGGCTCCCTGACTTCAGACTATATTACAAAGCTACAGTAATCAAGGCAGTTTGGTACTGGCACAAAACCAGAAATATAGATCAATGGAACAGGATAGAAAACCCAGAGATAAACCCACGCACATATGGTCACCTTATCTTTGATAAAGGAGGCAAGCATATACAGTGGAGAAAAGACAGCCTCTTCAATAAGTGGTGCTGGGAAAATTGGACAGATACATGTAAAAGTATGAAATTAGAACACTCCCTGACACCATACACAAAAATAAACTCAAAATGGATTAAAGACCTAAGTGTAAAGCCAGACACTATCAAACTCTTAGAGGAAAACATAGGCAGAACACTCTATGACATAAATCGCAGCAAGATTCTTTTTGACCCAGCTCCTAGAGAAATGGAAATAAGAACACAAATAAACAAATGGGACCTAATGAAACTTAAAAGCTTTTGCACAGCAAAGGAAACCATAAACAAGGCCAAAAGACAACCCTCAGAATGGGAGAAAATATTTGCAAATGAAGCAACTGACAAAGGATTAATCTCCAAGATTTACAAGCAGCTCATGCAGCTCAATAATAAAAAAACAAACAACCCAATCCAAAAATGGGCAGAAGACCTAAGTAGACATTTCTCCAAAGAAGATATACAGATGGCCAACAGACACATGAAAGAATGCTCAACATCCTTAATCATTAGAGAAATGCAAATGAAAACTACAATGAGGTATCATCTCACACCGGTCAGAATGGCCATCATCAAAAAATCTAGAAACAATAAATGCTGGAGAGGGTGTGGAGAAAAGGGAACACTCTTGCACTGTTGGTGGGAATGTAAATTGATACAGCCACTATGGAGAACAGTATGGAGGTTCCCTAAGAAACTACAAATAGAACTACCATACAACTCAGCAATCCCACTACTGGGCATATACCCTGAGAAAACCATAATTCAAAAAGAGTCATGTACCAAAATGTTCATTGCAGCTCTATTTACAATAGCCAGGACATGGAAGCAACCTAAGTGTCCATCATCGGATGAATGGATAAAGAAGATGTGGCACATATATACAATGGAATATTACTCAGCCATAAAAAGAAATGAAATGGAGGTATTTGTAATGAGGTGGATGGAGTTAGAGTCTGTCATACACAGTGAAGTAAGTCAGAAAGAGAAAAACAAATACAGTATGCTAACACATATATATGGAATCTAAGGGAAAAAAAAAAAGGTCATGAAGAACCTAGTGGCAAGACGGGAATAAAGACACAGACCTACTAGAGAATGGACTTGGGGATATGGCAAGGGGGAGGGGTGAGATGTGACAGGGTGAGAGAGTGGCATGGACATATATACACTACCAAATGTAAAATAGATAGCTAGTGGGAAGCAGCCGCATAGCACAGGGAGATCAGCTCAGTCCTTTGTGACCACCTAGAGGGGTGGGATAGGGAGGGTGGGAGGGAGGGAGATGCAAGAGGAAAGAGATATGGGAACATATGTATATGTATAACTGATTCACTTTGTTATAAAGCAGAAACTAACACACCATTGTAAAGCAATTATACTTCAATAAAGATGTTAAAAAAAAAAATAGTATTCCAATATATGTATGTACCACTGCTGTTTTATCTGCCTCCCAGGTAAAGAACAATTTGGAATGTTTCTAGGTTTTGCCTCATTTTACATTTATTCTTGATATATTACCCATACTATAAATATCATTTTATGTGTATTCAATATTTAGTAAAATTATTTAAAATGAAACAAAGGAAAACAAAGTTTTGCCTTTTGAAACATATTATCAATAATTGTAAAATTCATTTAAATATAAAATTGGGTATTGCAAAACATAATATATGATGCTATTCTAATGCAAAATAATAGTACTTATTGGTACTTATTTTCAAGATTCAATGGAGAAAGGATAATATTTTCAACAATATTATAAATTACATTTGAACGACCATAGACAAAATAAAAAAATATACCTCAACCTAAAGCTCACACCTTATATGAAAATTAACTCAAAATGGATCATATATTAAATGTAAACTATGAAATTATAAAACTTTAGAAGAAAACATAACAGAAAATCTTTGTGACCCGGAATTAGGCAAAGAGTTCTTAGAATTGTCACCAAAATCACAATTCACAAAAGAAAAGGATAAATCATCAAAATTAAAACTTTAGCTCTGCTAAAAATCCTGCTACAAACATGAAAAGACAAGATAAAAACTGGTAGAAATATTTGCAAATCACATATATTACAATGAATTGCATCCCTAATATATAAAGAATCCTCAAAACTCAATATTAAGAAAACAAGTCCCAATTAAAAAAAGGTCAAATAATTGAACAGATACTTCACCAAAGAGTATATATAGTTGGTAAATAAGATGGTGAAAATATGTTCCATATTGTTAGTCATTAGAGAAGTACAAATTAAATCCATGATAACAAATCACTATACACCTATAAGAAAGAATAAAATTTAAAAAATGCTGATACTACAAAGTGCAGGCAAGGATGTGGAGCGACTGGTATTCTCATATGTTGGTGGTGGAAGGCAAAATGGTACAGCCACTCAAGAAAACGTTTGCTGTTTCTTGTGTGGTTAAGCTAGTACTTGCATTATTACACTGTAATCACATTCTTGGCATTACCTGAGAGAAGTAAAATATTTTGTTGGCACAAAAACCTATATATGAACGTTTATAGCAGCTCTTTTTATAATCACTAAAAACTAGAAACAAGCTGTCTTTCAACAGATGAATGGATAAAATAACTGTGGTATATCATACAATAGAACACTAATCAGTAATGAAAAGATGCAGTTAATATAAACAACAAAAAAGCTTGGATTACTCTAAAATGCCTTATGCTGAGTGTAAGGAGCAAGTTTCAAAAGCTTCCATACTCTATGATTCTATTTATGACATTCTCTCAAAGACAAAACTATAGTAATGGAGAAAAGATCAGTGTTTGCTGGTGTTTGGGTTTGAGGGGAGGGTATGACTATAGAGAGATAGAATAAAGAACATTTTGGGGGATAATAAAATTGTTCTGTATCCTGACTGTGGAGGTGGTTATATGAATTTATACATGTACTCAAATGCATAAAACTTTATACTATTGATACTAAACTGTCAGTTTTATTGTAATCATAAAAAAAAAGTCACAAAATATTATTTGGACTAATTCCCTAATTCCCTTCTCATTTCTTCTTTTATCTGGTTTTTTCAGCTAAAGTTGCCTTTATGACTAGTCCTTCCATCTTCACACTTTCTATTCCCATGGGTTACATCACACTGTTCTGGTTTCCCTCTCATCTTTTCTCTAACATACTTTGTAGATCCATGATTCACTTCCACCACATTAAATGCCAGAGTTTTTCAGGGTTCAGTACTATTTTTATTTTCCTTTCACTACATGATACCATAACCACCTATGCCTTTGTATACTATCAAAAATAACAGTATTTTCAATTTTGTATTTTAAGCCCAGACAGATCCTCCATGCTTTACATACCTATTCAACTATTGGGTTGTTTCACAGGAACGATTACATATAGCATGTTCAAACGGAAATCATAAATTCCCTCAACTCTTTCTTCAAAAATCTTATTCTTTCTATTCCATGATTTCCTATCTCAATGAATCATCCTTCCAATTCTGTTGTGCAAGTCAGAATTTAGGATTCAGCCTTGCAATCTCTTTTTACCTTACCTCTCATATCTAATGAACCAATAAGTACTGCTGAATATCTTTCCTAAATAGCTTCTGAGAGCCTCCACTTATCTCCAGCAACACCATCATCTGTCACCTAGACAAATTCAGTAAGCTGCTTCTCCTCCTCTTCCCCCTCCCCCTGCTTCTCCTTCTTCTTCCAGCATGTGCAAATTGTTGATTCCTTCTTATTGCTTAGCATTATTTATACCACAGTTTGTTTATCCATTCACCTGTTGATGGACACATAGGTTATTTACAGTTTGGGGCTATTACAAATAAAGCTACTTTGAACATTAATGTACAAGTCTTTGTACAGACATATGCCTCCATTTAACGTGAGTAAAAGCCCACAATGGAATAATGGCTGGATCATATGCAGGTTTACATTAAAAATTTTTTTCAAATAAAAAATTGATATATTGGGGGGATAATCCAGGATCTGTGCAACTTCATATTTTAAAAAATTTTATGTTGGAGTATAGTTGATTTACAATGTTGTGTTACTTTCAGGTGTACAGCAAAGTGATTTAGTTATACATATACATATATCTATTCTTTTTCAGATTCTTTTCCCATATAGGTTATTTCAGAGTACTGAGTAGATTTTCCTGTGCTATACAGTAGGACCTTGCTGATTATCTATTTTATATATAGTAGTATATATATGTTAATCCCAACCTCCTAATTTATCTCTCCTAATTTATCCCTCTCACCCGCCTTTCCCCTTTGGTAACCATAAGTTTGTTTTCTAAGTCTGTGAGTCTGTTTCTGTCTTGTAAATATATTTCAATTTTTAAGAAACTACAAAACTGTTTTCCAGAGTACTTGTATGATTTTACATTCCCACCAACAGTATATGAGAGTTCCAGATCCTCCACATTCTATCAATACTTGGTATACAGTCAGATTTTTTATTTTTGCCATTCCAATAGGTGTGATTTCTCACTGTGCCCACCCCCCCCTTTTTTTTTTTTTTTATGGTAGGGTTTTCTATTTCTACAATAAACCACCACTGGGATTTTAACAGGGATTGCATTAAATCTGTAGATCACTTTGGGTAGTACTGACATCTTAACAATATCAGGTCTACCAATCCATGAACATGGAGTCATTTTTTGTCATGAAAGAATACTGAATTTTTCAAATGCTTTTTCTGTATCAATTGAGATGATCATTTTTTCCTTCATTCTGTTAATTTGGTGTATTACATTGATCTATTTTGATATGTTGAACCATCCTTTCATTCCAAGCATGATCCTACTTTGTCATTGTGTATAAATAATAAGTTGCTGAATTTGATTTACTTGTATTCTCAGATCTTTTCTGATCCTGCCTGCACCTTCCTTGAACATATGTGGTCACTTTCTAATTTTTCCCATATATATACACATGCATTTTAATATCCTAGTCTTTAATGTCTACTTCCCAAATGGGGAAAAAGAGAAAGTGAAGGGAGGAGGAAGAGCACTGCCCTTTAAACCCCCTGGAAATCACTGCAGTTGGGGGAGAGGGGCTTGCCACGGTGTGGGGAGGCACAACAATAATGGCTGCCCACCTCTTTGTCTGCACCTCTGTAGCCAGAAGCAACAATCAACAATCAGAGTACCCAGACCCAATATTTGGAAGCAACAATCAACAATCGGAGCACCCAGACCCAATATTTGGAAGCAACAATCAACAATCAGAGCGCCCAGACCCAATATTTGGAAGCAACAATCAACAATCAGAGCGCCCAGACCCAATATGTAGAAGCAACAATCAACAATCGGAGCACCCAGACCCAATATTTGGAAGCAACAATCAACAATCAGAGCGCCCAGACCCAATATTTGGAAGCAACAATCAACAATCGGGGCGCCCAGACCCAATATGTGGAAGCAACAATCAACAACCGGAGCGCCCAGACCCAATATGTGGAAGCAACAATCAACAATCGGAGCGCCCAGACCCAATATGTGGAAGCAACAATCAACAACCGGAGCGCCCAGACCCAATATGTGGAAGCAACAATCAACAACCGGAGCGCCCAGACCCAATATGTGGAAGCAACAATCAACAACCGGAGCGCCCAGACCCAATATGTGGAAGCAACAATCAACAATCGGAGCGCCCAGACCCAATATGTGGAAGCAACAATCAACAATCGGAGCGCCCAGACCCAATATGTGGAAGCAACAATCGACAATCGGAGCGCCCAGACCCAATATGTGGAAGGCTGAATCTTCTTATCCACCTTGCTCCCACAAGCTATGTGCAGGCTGATCTAGGGACAGACACACAGCTGCCTGCCATGGGGCTGGGGATGGGGGATGGTCAGCTGCTACTGTGTTACAAGCTGAAATTGACCAAAAATAACCACATTTGACTGTCCAAGCCTTGCCCTGGAAGTTACAAGCCTTCAACAGACTTCAGAGTTCCAAAATAATTAAATCAGATAGATTATGCTAGTGCAATTGTTGTCTACGTGGGGAGACAGATTCTTTGTGCTTTCTACTCTGCCATCTTCCCAGAATCTTCTCTCTGCAGTAGCTTCTTAACTGATCTGCCTGCAGGGACAACTTGCTTACCTCTAGTCTCTGACCCAAGTACTAGTTATGGTAATCTTTTCTAAATGCTTCCTCTTAAAAATCCTTCACTGGCTACCAATTTTTATAAAAGATAAAATATATGAATCCTTTGATATCCTTCAATCCTTTGAAACGCCTATCTTGTTAGCCTCATCTCATTCCATTTTTCTGTTCTTATTTTTTCTGGTCAAATCTGCTTTCTTTCTGTATCGAAATATATCAGTGCTATTTCCCATTTAATTTTGCATATGTTTCTCTACTATTCCTAAAAGTCTCTTCTCCAGTCCCTTTTACCTAGATAATACCTACTCATTCTTAAATCTCACCAAAATGTCCATTTTCAGGGAAATTTTCCAGACATATCACTCTTTCATGGTTTATGTGCACACATATATACACATTGTTAAGGCTGCCTTTTATTTTCTTTATACCGTTTATCTTATCTTAAATTACACACTTATTTGTGTAATTAGTTAATTATTATATTTTTCCCTTCCGGATTGTGTAATTAGTTATTATATTTTTCGATTCTGCTCTTCCCTTCAAGAAGAGCGAAAGCCATGTCTACATTTGCTCTGGGCTGTACTTCCAGGGTATGGCACACGGCAGTCACTTAGTCGACATCACACAGCTCTCCCATTGCTTCTGTTGTGAGACAGATAGTGTGTGGAAGAACTGACTTCCCCATTTCTATTTCAACCTGACGTTAATTGTGTGAGACTCCTATCTTGATCTGCTCTAACTTCCTCATCCAAATAGTCCAACACATAGCAGAATTTTGTTAATCTTCAGAAGACACTGCTGGGATCATGCCACTTTCTTGCTCAAATACCATGTCTCTGAATCAATGACTCCCCATTGACTAGAAGACAGTTCCGTTTCTTGATATGTTGGTGTGTAACCTCTCCTCTCTCACCAGACGGAAGAGTCACTATCCACAAAACACTGCAACTGATCTGCTCTCTCTGGAGATTTTCTCTCACCATGTGTCTTGCTTGAGTTACCTTCCAATATTCTTGCTAACCTCATCCTTAGCCTTTACCCTCTCTGTGGCTTACCAGTCACCACCCACCCAAATCTGTTACATAATTTCAGACCACTGAAGACCTGAATTCTGCTCTCAGCATCCCAATATAAAGTGATGTTTCTGTCTTCTGAATGCCTAATGTGCTTACCACATTTTCAGCAATTAATCACTTACCTCTGGTTGCTTCCTCTCTTAATGGTGCCTTCATTCTCATTTCAATCTATTATTGATATTTAGGTTTTGTACTAATGTCTTGAATTCCAAATGGATAGATCTTAAGCATTTTAAGAGCAGGAATTGCTTATGTTTCTTTGTATCTTCAAATGCACCCACCACAGTGGCTTTCCTATTATGTGTGCTCATAAATATTTTTATTTGATTTGAACTGAAAATGTTCCAGGCTATGCAACTGTGTTCTGCACAATAACTGCTGCTTTTTCAAAATGAGCCATGTCAGCTTTTGAGCACAGTATGAAAAGCAGTAACTAAATTGAGGCATTAGACAATTATGGCAGAAAGATGAGACATGTAAAAGCTGCAGAGGGAGGGGGAAGATGAGTGAGCATAGAACAACAAAAAAATAAGATGGAAAACCAAAATAGACCATTTAGCTTATATCATCATTTCTTGTCAATCAACAGATTTTTAGCTTGAAGAAGCAATAAATGGTGATAGAAGGGAGTCAAATTTTCTGACCTTAAGGGAAGAAATAGAAAAGATTATGGAGGCATGGCTTTTGCTTTTAAAGTTTGACCCTGATTTTTTGTCAGTAATGGTATAGTGGGTTTCTTGGACCAATTTCTGAATTGAAGTTAGTAGCGAGGATGTCATCAATCTATCTGTCTGTTACTAGCAAAGGCATTGGTATAAATTCAGCACAAATGAGGAATAAGGCAGACATCCTCTCAAAGGTTGAACTAAATGTTAAACTTAGAACTTTCTAGAATTAAGACTCGAGGAAAAATTTTTCTCTGAGTTTTATGTGAATATGTTCTATTTTTTGACATATAATCCTTTTCCACCTTTCTCTCACCTTTTTGTCCTATAGCTCATGAAAGGAACATTAGGTAGTTTGATTAAAAACTATGTTTCCATTAACAAAGAAATAAAACACTGCATTTTAAAAACAGTCCTTCTAATAGCCTGCTGCTCAAAAAAAATTAAAAAAGGGACAGATACTAAGAGTAACCAGGACACCATACATACATATATGTATATAAACATATGTATATAATTATGTATATGACTAAAAACATGTTTCAATATGACACATTTAAAATATTCCCATCTACTCTGACATTTTCAATCATAATGTCCTTTTTCAGTTACAACGATTTAATCTTTTTAAACGTGTTTTTCCCTTTCCTTTGATTCATTCTGGTTGAATGAATTGAAATTAGTTTCAAATTGTAGGGTGAAATATTAAAGGAATATATTAGCAGCTGACTAAAAATAGCAGATTTGTTTCAATAAAAGTAGAACTGTATTTCTAAAAATGTAAAGTTGTGATCTTTCTGAATTATTAATATGGTACCATTTTAATGATGGGCAGCACAAAGAACCCTCCTATCTGAAGGCATAAGGAAGCCAAAAGACCTTGCTTTTTTCTGCTATGATGTTTGCATCCCTTCTCCTTTGTATACTCTTCCTAATTTTCTAAAACCAACCCCCTAAACACACACACACACACACACACACACCCCTCATTGCCTAGTTCCCACCACTTGCTTTCTCAGCTTGAAAAGTATATTTGAAAGCAACAGTCCCTTTCTTCAGGATCTGTGACTGCAGATGAGGCACAACTAAGAACAAGTCCTTATCCACATGCATTGATACCTTTGGCCTCAGGATCCATCTGTACATTTTTAATCCTCTGACAGAAGGAACAAAGTGTCTGGTGTGCATTGCTTCTTCATGTCCACGTTTCTGCAGCAGTCCCTCTGACTGCTGTCCTGATTCTCTGTGAGAAGCAGACGTCCTGGGTGATATGGATCATGCATACCATAGCCTGAAGACAGTCGCTAGAAATAAATGCAGAGAAGGATGCAGTGAGATGCTAAAGGGCTCATGAACCCCATCAGAGCTGAGGACCATTATTTTGCCCTAAGATTTCACAAGATATCATTATAGAGTAAGTACGACCCATAAAGTCTTATTGATCATCACATTGCTTTCTTGTGAGCCCTAATTATCTCTGATAAAAGTGCAGTCTGGCAATCAAATTCCCCAGAGAGATTGGGTGGTATTTTTGAATCTGAAGCTTCAAGGATACTTAATTGAAATATGATTTTCCTACCTTCTATTTGTTCAGCAGTTACTACTTATGTCTCATAAATTGAACATGACCAATCTTAATAAGTCCCTAGCTTTTTATTTTCCTGACCCTTTTTCCTGTCTCTGTGGCCTTCTATGATATATTTTTTTCTTACAGAAGTATGAGTTGTGCAGAATTGCCTACAGCATTCTCTGCAACCTCCTGCCACCCCCTCCAATGTGGAACGATAAAACTGCAGTTTAAAATATAAATAATGTAAGATTGTGATCTTTCCATTATTCCAGAAATGAAATCATGTTAATCTGAGCACTTCTGAAGTCTGGGAGCACTTAACATTAATCCAGGTATGAGACAAATAACATCAATCTAGGAACAAAGAGTCTTTTGTCTGTTTCAAATACAATTAGAGACTATTAAACTACAACAATATCCAAACCTTGAATGAGATGAAGGGTAAAAACTTATTTTTGCAGTTAAGTTCATTTGAATTTATTACACTCTGTACAGAAGTTTATATTCTCAAAAAAAGATGTACTTCAGAACCTGACCTTGACAGCCATACCTACAAATCAATTCCTAGACAAAGCAATCATCTTCAGCTAATTCCAGTGAATCATTAACCTTCTTTTAAACTAACCTTCCTCTAGGTAGCACCCGTCAGCAGACTTGAGCTTGCACTTTACATTCCATCTCTACTATCCTCTTGCTACTGATTTTTCCTGGGATAGTCTTTACTCTCAATCCTTTATGACTATTTGTATAGTTGTTGGTCATTTTCAAAGTTTGTATATAGAAACACAGAAAGAACACTACAAATGAGTGGATGTTCGTGGGGTGCCCCATAGCATGGTAGATTTGGGGCTGCAAATATTAATTATACATGGTCCTTGCCCTCGAGAAACTCACAAGCTGATGGAAGAGCTACCAAAAATGTGACTTCAGTACATTGTGCCATATGAATTAATAGACGCTCACAGGATTCTGTGAAAGCACAGAAGAAAGGCCTCTAACTCAGCCTGAAGGACTAAGTTTAAAAAAAAAAAAGGTTTTCCTGAGTTCTGTTTTGAATAACAAATTCAGAATTAAGCATGTGGAAAACAAAATGGTATTTGTTTGTTCCAGGCAGAGAGAATGGCATAAGCAATGATCGGAGAGACAAGTAACATAACGCAGCTTGCAAGTAACTACGAGTAGCGAGAACAATTCTTAAAACATGGTCTCCGGACCTGCGCAGTCAGCATCCTGAGAAATTGCTAGAAACACAAATTCTTAGGCCATATCTCACTCCTACCGAGTAGGTGTTAGCAATCTGCGTTTGAACAAGCCCCCCGGGAATTCTGACATGCGCTAAAGTTTAAGCATTATAAAATCAAGCATTAAATCAAGTTTAAGCATTATAAAATCAAGCATAAAATCAAGCATTATCTGAAATGGGGCTTAATTCTGTTTGCCACAAGGTGCCACTGAATGATTTTACCAGTGGGTGTCACATAACTACATTTGAGGTTTCAAAGGGACAAATATGGTGGTAGCGCAAAATGACGTTATCATCTTCAGATTATTTTAGCCTTATTTTATTTTAAAGGTCCATTCCTCTGAATATGGCTCAAATGAATATTCAACTTGAGCTCCATGGTAGGAAGCTATTGCTTAAATGCAATGAAATGCTTATATTGCTGGCACTGCTTATCTTTTTATGAGAAAAATACAAAGAACAAATGAGTATAAACTGAAACTTTTCCCAAAATGTTTATGTATTAACAATATAATTTAAAGAATTTATCTGTAATTTAAAAACTATGTAGACTTTATTCAAACTAGTGAGGTAGAACTTGAGGCAGTGTTTTATACAGTTAATACAATATATTCTTACCAAGATTATTCTGAAGAATACAATTCCTGAAATGATTTTCTACATGATATAGTTGTTGTTTTGCAGCTGTTTATAATATCCAAATATGGTCAATCTTGATTGTTGGAGATTACAAATCAAAATAGTAAATCATAGCATGAGGCAGCAGTGGTAGACAAAAAGATTTTCTTTTACATCCAAATTAAAAAACAGGGAATTTGTTTTTATTATTTTCTTTACAGATAAAAGAATGCATACTTAATATGAGAGGCTTTAGTTATTAAGTCAATTTTTAATCCTTTATTAGTATTCAATGAAAAATTCTCCTCTCGTAAACTCCCCTCACACAGTTTATTTTTGAGAATATCGTTCCCATTTATCCTAAATATAAATTCATCCTAGACTAATATTAATAAGATTTTGGTCTCTATTAATCAGCATTTCAATACCAATAATTACTTAGCCAGCTCTTTCTTTCACGTAAATTTTTGCTTGTGTGTTAGAAATCAGGCACATTAGAAAATGCAAATGAGTAAAAACTGATATCAAGTTAGCTCTGCCAGTTTTTTGCATAATTTTATTTGCTTTTCCAAAAGTCAGTTTCAGAATCTTGCCCGCCACAAGTGACAAAACTGTTCGTATTTTGGTCCCTACACTGAACCTATCCTTAACCTGGAGTCACAAATGAGACACCCTGCGTGCCAATCTTAAGTCAGCTTAAACCATTCAAAGTGGATAACTTATGAAGCGACTTTTTCGTGAAATGGAATTTTCTACTTCAGTTTTTGGTTATTTAATATATACAAAGGCCAAATAACAACATTGGTTAAACACTCCCTATAATTAAAGTATCAGTGAGCTTTCACAGAAATTTGAACTATGTTTCCAGTATTTCTCTGAAAAATGTATTATTCATATTTATACTTGCAATTACTCAACTTTGTTCATTATAATTCACAATAAGTTATATTTTAAAACTGTGTATAGAACCAATGAGAAAATTACAATGTAATATATTTTAAATGGCATAATGATCATAATAGTATAGAAATATCAGTAGAGTGCAATATAAACATTATTTCATTTAATCCTCACAATCATACTGAGAACTAAGTATTATGCTATTTTATGAGTGAAATCACTGTGGTGCTAATAATGAAGGCAGCTTGCTCCAAGTCAAGACTTAAAACTCAGGTTTTCACATTCTGAGGGGAGTACTCACTTCATCCTGCCACAATTGAAAATGGTACAGTTCAAATGTTGTACTACTTTTCTACTGTAAAGTTCAATTTCACAAAACTTTCTTCAATCAGATGTTTCCAACATATCAGTAGCATGTTTGTAAAGTTTTTTCCCTAGAAATGTCAGCATTGTACTGAAGTGATTGCCATTTATTAGAGGGCTCTACATTTGAGAGCACTTGTAAGCATGAAAGTCATTATTTGGAGAGCCTTATGGTCCTACCCTTGCATCTAATATAGTTGCTGAAACACTGAAATACATTATGAGGACATATTCCTTAATTCTCGTTGTATATTAACTCCAACATCTGGGTTAAATACAATATGCACAGAAGTCAACACATATATAAAAGAAGTAATCCATAATCTCTCATTCCAACTACATTTTGCTGTCCCTACTAACCAGTATCACAATCTCATCTTCAGGTTATGACAATTTACACACACACACACACACACTCTCTATTTCTTACTCTCTTTCTAAATATATATGAATACACATATATACACACATACATATATCATTTATTTACTTACTCCTAGAGCATATTTATTTCTGCTTAGAAAAAAAGAGCAGCAAAAGTATTGGAGTCAGAGAACTCTGGGCTAAATACCAGACCCTGCCTCACAGCTGGTAGCATAATTCCTGCTGAGTAAACAGGACTAAGCCTCAGTTTACTATTTATACAGCTAAGGCAATAATGCCGACCCACAGTGTTGTGAATGCTCAAAAAATATGTAAGAACCTACCTACAATGCCTATTAGATGTCAGGTAAACGACGTATGGTAGTCATAATAAAGCAGTGATTATTATTTTATCAAGAGTATCATAAGTAGATCATATTTTGATATCACTTTCTAGGATTAATTCCTTTGTTCCATTAACTGTTCCATTAATTCCTTTGATGTGACCTTGTATTGCCCTTGCCACATACCTTGCATATCACCTGCTCTTTTTCTAGTCATGCCCAGTGAAAAGCTGTCCAAATGTTCCAGTTCTGTAAACAAGCTCATTTGCAAAGTGGGTTGCAGCAGGAGGAACAGAGAGATGGGGCGGAGACAAAGCACAGATTTATACCTGCAGTGCCAACACCTTCGGGGCATCCTAAGGAGTATTTCTACGGATTCGAAAATGTGCAGTTGGCATAGTAATATGAAAGGGCAGTGAGAGAGATTTATCAGAGTGAAAAAGGCCCAAATTTAGCAGGTCAAGGTTTCCCAGTATGATTTCAAAGAAAGGTATAGAAGAAAAGAGATGTCCATGCTTATTTGCCATGTCTAGATAGGGACTTAACTCTTATATGGTACAGCCGCTATAGCAGAACAGTAAACAGAAAATATGGCGTCACTTAACAGAGGGTGTATAAGCGATATGTACATTAGCTAAAGTTAAAGCAAAAAGTTCCAAAAGCAGAAGAGTCCTTGTCAATCACTCATAAGTCAGGAATGGGGTCAGGCCTGGCCTAGAACATGAGGAGCGGGGCACAGAAACAGTAATTAGCAACATGTTTGGCAGTAGCAAATTAAAAAAAATAGCACTAAAAGTGATGGAGCTTTGAAGAGTTTTTTCTTTGGAAAAGGCTCTGATGCTATAATAATGGGTCTGCAAGAAACATCCACCACATTCCCTGGACGATAGTACTGTTTTATCTCAGGGCAGAGTACTTGTGTAAAATGGGTGACTCTAGCTCAGCAGTTTTACGACTAGTCACTTCAACTTCACAGGAAGGAAACTTAAGCAAATCACAGAAGATTCCTATATGTTTCCCAAAGGATTCTCTTTCTTGGTAGCCATAGGTATACAAGGTACCAGTCAGAACAGACACGACTTATTGTCTTTGGTATTGGGGGGGAAAAAGGAGCAATATAATTTTCACAGAACATAAAGAAGATAGAAATTATCCAGAGAATACGAATTATTGTAGAAAGCATTTCATATATGTCTGTTCTACATTTTGAACATTCCTTCCCATAGCTCATTCTGTTTTCCCTCCGTAACAAGTAATCGTATCTGATGGCTAACTCAGAACATGTTACACAATCATTAGGACAGCATTTTCCACTGGGGTCACATCTCAGTCCACTCTTCTATATTGTGAGTGAAACGGGCACCTGGACAATTTCTTATAGTCTCAGGATTAAGCAAACTAATTTACGCCTCCTATATCTGGGGAACAAACAAAACATCATTTTTCTCTGCCCTCCAACCTGCCAGTGTCCTTCAGCACATTCGATGTAATTGTGATTACTTTTTGTGGGCTGTTGTGACAATGTGACATTCTCTGCACACCTGTGTCCTGCTTCTGTCCTGCTCCAATCCGTTTTTTTTGAATAGGTATCACAACAATTGGTCAATAGGTGTTCTCTATTAATAACACTGACTCATGCATCATCTTATTTGATCTATAAAGTAAATGTGTGATGTAGGCAGGGTGGATCTCTATATCCCCATTGGGGAGGGGTAAGGAAATACAGTTTTATAGAGCGTAACTAGTTTGCTGAAGATAATACAGCTTGTAAGTGATGGAATTAAAACTAGAGCTTAGGTTTTCTGTTTCTACTCCAGCATCCTCTTTTATAGCTAATTACAATCCACAACTGTGTTAATTTTCACACAATACACAAAATAAAAGTAAAACATTTTACTTAAATTTAAGGTCCTAGCTGATTTGGAGGTTACACTAAAGCCATGGAAATTAGATTTGTAAAAATGCAGTGCTAATTGTTTGTTCAGTTAACACATGCAAAACGAGTTGGAGAAAACAGAAATTTTTAAATGTTCATTTGTTCAATAAATGCATGTTGTTTAGTAACTGGGGAATCATTAAAATGAGGTTATACGTCACAAAGTCTTATAAAATGAGAAAGAAAATGAAGATGAACAAATTGGGGATATGACTGCGTCTATCCACTGTACTTTCCTACCTGGACTCTGAAATCCTGGGACACCTGACTGCAGAATTCCTCCAGGCAGGGTAGGTATGGGTAACCAGTGCTCATTCAAGCGGCTCTGGGGCCCTGCTTCATCTCTGGCCTCAGAGAGTTTCTCTCCAAAAAATTAATTTTTTAATCTTAACTCACATTGCTGGAAATAGAAGTTCTCATTATTATTTTTATTTGTATATTTGTAGAAACATTGAAACATTTAATATATAAGGAAGTTTAAACTGAATGAAAAATATTTGAACTCTTTATTCAATATATCCATACCAGTTTTATTCTTTACTTCAAATAAGTTTCTTTTGGTGAAGTTTAGAAATATTAGAGTTACTGTCTTAGAACTTCATTATATATGTTGATTGTTCACACTGAGGAACAGAAAGGAGAAATTATGATGGGATATAATAATAAAAGTAATAACCATTTCAGCCTGATTCCTATATGCCCCATATGCTACTCAGCCCCTAACAGGAATCGTCTTCCCTCATCAGGAGACTAAATAAGACATAGCTTGCACAAAATGCCATGTTTTGTAGTACAAATAAATATTTATTAAAACATATAATTTAACTATATATTAACATTTCATTAACAATAAAATATATACTTAATTATACTCTCAAAGTTTCTGTTGTTTACATTATTGGTTCTAAAGGTTCAGTTGTTCAATAATAAAACATTTTTCTTAAAAAAACTTTAGATGCTAAAGATCGAATTTAACTTACAGATGACAATATTATTTTTAAAATACATATGTTACATTCTTCCTATTTTTAAAAACAGTTACCTATTTTAAATTGCCCGTCCTGGTAACTTTATGAGTTTTTTTTGTACACCCACCCAGGAGTTCTTCTTGCCTTTCCCCACCCTGGTAGGTGTTTCTGAAACCTGACTTAATAGTTTTTTATAACTAAATGATTTCTGTGGAAATGACTTATTTTACAAAGAGACCTGTACAAAATAAAAATTAGTTTTTCAGTTGCCTTAGAGCCTTCTGAAAAGAAAATCAGCCTAATGAGTACGAATTAGTAGGAGAGGTTTCAGGATGGTCGCACCAGTCTACAGTGTAGGGACCTGGCACCGGCTCCCCCAGCACTTGCTCTCAGGGGAGGTACCTGTTCCCTCTTTATTAGCTTTTGCCTGGATTACCTCAGGCACTTTTTACATTCAGTCTTTCTCTTTCCTTTTCCCTTGTGTTCCTAACAATTTGCTGTGGGTATTTTCAGCACAACATACAGCTGCTGCCGATGATACTTAGAACCATTCACCCACTTTCTCCCTGCCATGCGCCGCGAATGAACTGTGCAGAGTCAGGGTGTGCAATGCAAAACCTTCCCAGGAGGCTGCAACTGGAAGAGTGACGACACAGGAAAAAGCCGTGGAAGCTGAGCCCAGGCAAAATGTGATTAGCCCAGCATGTGTCTGTCAGACCTCAGGGAAGAAAATGTTTCTTCACTCTCCGCTGGCTCTGCTGCCTTGGACCAGGTGGTTGCCGGCTTTACCACACATCCAGCTTTGGTCCAGACGTCCCGAAAGCACGCCTTCTTAATTAGTTATAGGTGACCGACTCAAATGAGCTGGGAGGTTAGATCAAGCCTCCTGCTTCCTATTTCGCTTTTTGTGTGGGAGACAGAATAGATTATAACCTTTCAATGGAATTTCTCAGGGCCTCTGCGAATACCAAGAGTCTCTTGAATTTGCTCGTCAACCAAATTGGAAATTAATTCACTTAATTAGCAACAAGAGTTTAAGGGATGTCTGCATTTAAAGATTATGGGATGATTTTGTTTCATAATATGTGTTAAACACTTACTGTGACCACAGCAACAAAGTACTGGTGGGGAAATTTCAAAGCAAATAGAAGATAAATTTCCTCTCTTCAAGGTATGTTAGTCTATGTAGACAGTCTTCAAGGAGCGATTTCAACAGAAGAGGTAGAAAACACAGACCTGAGATGAAGAAGCAAGGCTTTTACAACTGCAAAAATAGTGAGATGAAAACGCAGCAAAACATCACAACTTCATGAGCTACACACTCTTGTGTGTGTTTGTGTGTGTATTTCTTTGGGTTAGATTATATTTTATGAATAAGTTGCTTTTTAGTTCACTATTGAATAGTTTCTGTTTATTAGGAAAGGGAACATAAAATTCATGAAGATAATAACTCTAGAAAAAGTAATTTCTTTCACAGTTTTATTCTAACAAGTATTTGAAAACTTAAAAATTTTCCTTATGATCTGCTTGCTTTTCCTCATCCTATCCATTCTCTTTAATAATATCACTGATAGCAGGTTGTCTAAACCAGGAACCTTATGATTATATTTGATTTCTCCTTTGCTCTTATATTCTGTATCAACCAGAAACCATGTGATCATTCTAGCCAGCTCCGCACCTCCAAACGCCTCTGGCAGCTGCCTTCTCCTCTCCATCTCCAGTGTTTTATTTCCAGCCTCTTCCTGTGTGACAGGAATGATTGGAATGGCCTTTCTGCATTCGACCCTTTGCTGTTGCAGCCATCTTCTACTTTACTACGAGTATGATCTTTAAAAAACATCCCGGTGAATTTCTATCGCTTGTAGAAAAAAGTCTACACTTTAGTCATGGTATATGAGGAATGATGGAAACTTAGCATTTATACTATACTATGTATACTCAGTACTATGAGAATACTCTGAGGGAGATAATTTTGTACAATTTATTCAACATTAGAAAAACTACTTTGCCAAAAGCACACAGTAAACAAGCGAAGAGCTGATACTTGTTTAGCTCCGTCTGCCTGATGGCAAAGCAAGGCTCTGGCCTACCTTTCCTGCCTCATCCCAATCACCACCCACCATAGGCCCTCCACTCCTATCACATTGGAATCTTGCTGCCTCTCTTTCTGGATGGCCCACACTTCCTGTTAATGTGTCTCATCCCTACCCATCTTTCAAAAGTGAAATCAAGTGTATCTTCATTTCCTCAGTTTCCCCTGAAACTCTCCCCCAAGAAAAAGTATCTAATTATGCATTTGCATTCCCATAACTTTTCATATATCCCTATATTGAGCAATTTTCAGATTATGTCATAGTTATTTGGTTATTTATTCACCTCATCCTTTAGACTGTATGTCCTTTGAGACCTGGGACCATAAGTGACTCTTTTCTAATATCCATGGCACCTAATATAATTCATATTTCATAGTAGGACTTCAATAAATATATGTTGAATTAAAGTGATTTCAAAGAATTGTAGAGTGATCACATTAAAAATGCCTTATGTAAGAAGACTGAGAAAGGCATTTCCTGTGAATTGCATGAAGTAATTGCATTTCTTTTTAAAGTGTAGAGTCCTCAGTACTTAGCAAATACAGATCTAAATATATTTATTATCTGTGTACAGATACACAAATGTCTCTATGTTATGTATGCACATGCATATGTTAAAATACATTTGAACATACATTACATAGTTGTGCATATAATACATAACTATTTTTATTCAGTTAATTATCAAAATGACTACAGTTAACTTGAACAATTGCTTTCCTTACATCCAATCCTTAACCTATAATATTAATTTTTAGAGTCAGTCCAAAGAAACTGACAATAACCATTGATGTGATTCACTTTGTTAGGGAAAAAAAACTTCAAAATAAGTTTTTAAAAATCTTATATGCATGATGAAGTTTGACTACGAAATATAATTTTGTTTGACCTATTTACTATTGATTAGGGCCTATATTCTACAAAGATACATATTAATTTATAAATAATTAATATGTAGTAAATAATTTCCATTTATTAAAGATTCAAATAAGTTTTATCCACCTGAAGAGATCAATCCAAACCTTACAGTTTTATTACCCTGTAATACATTGACCTGTTTTATATCCATCTGTGCAAATTTGTTCCAGAATCCTTTTTCCCCACAGAATTTGTATGAGTCTCCCCTATCCCCTTCTGAATTGTGCTATTTAGCTTATTAATAAGTGAAAAGATGATTAACATTATTAATCAGCAGGGAAATGCAAATCAAAACCACAATGAGGTATCATCTCATACCTGTTAAGAGTAGCTTGTATCAAAAAGACAAGCAATAAATGTTGGTGAGGATGTGGAGAAAAAGGAACCTTTGTGCACTGCTGGTGGGATTGTGAATTGGTGCAGCCACTATGGAAAACAGCGTGAAGGTGCCTCAAAAAGTTAAAAATGGAACTACCATATGATCCAGCAATTCCAGTTCTGGGTATTTATCCAAAGAAAACAAAAACACCAATTCAAATGGATATATGTACCCCATATTCATTGCACATCATTTACAATAGCCAATATACGGAAGCAACCTAAGTGTCCATTGACAGACAAATGGACAAAGAAGATGTGGTACATACATACACAATGGAATATTACTCAGCCAAAAAGAATGAAATCTTGCCATTTGCCACAACAGGGATGGACTTGGAGGGCATTATCCTAAGTGAAATAAGTCAAAAAGAGAAAGACAAAAGTGGTATGATTTCACTTACGTGTGGAATCTAAAAAAAACTTATAAATACAGAGATCCGGTTGGTGGTTGCCAGCGTTGGGGATTTTGGTGGATGAAAATGGGTGAAGGGGGTCAAAAGGTACAAAAAATGAGTGTGGTAGCCAGAATAATGATCCCCTCAAAACATTCACACCCTAATCCCTATAACTCCTGAATGTTACCTTACAGGGCAAAAGGAATTTTGCCAGTGCTTTTAAAGTTATGGAATTTGCAAAGAGGAGGTTATCCTGCATTATCCAGGTAAGCCCAAACATATGAGTCCTTAAAAGCAGAGAACTGGGCTTCCCTGGTGGCGCAGTGGTTGAGAATCCGCCTGCCAATGCAGGGGACACGGGTTCGAACCCTGGTCTGGGAAGATCTCACATGCCACGGAGCAACTAGGCCCGTGAGCCACAATTACTGAGCCTGCGCGTCTGGAGCCTGTGCTCCGCAACAAGAGAGCCCTCGATAGTGAGAGGCCCGCGCACCACGATGAAGAGTGGCCCCTACTTGCCGCAACTAGAGAAAGCCCTCGCACAGAAACGAAGACCCAACACAGCCATAAATAAATAAATAATTAAATAATTAAAATAGCTTTACCTTAAAAAAAAAAAAAAAAAAGCAGAGAACTCTTCCTGGCTATGGTCAGAAAGAGAGATTTGACCACAGGACGTGGCAGAAAATACTGCAGCAGGAAGGACTCAATGCCCTACTGCTGGTTCCGAGTGAAAACCAGAGGACTCTTGATGCTAAGGGTAGCCCGCATGTTACAGCCAACAACAACAAACAAAGAACATAGTTACCTCGGTCCTGCAGCCACAGAAACTGAATTCTGCCAACAACACAAATGAGCAGGAAACAGACTCTCCTCCAGAGCCTCCAGAAAGGAACACAGCTGTGCTGGCTTCATGATTATACCCAGTGAGACTCATGCTGGACTTCTGTCCCACAGAACTGTATAATAATTAACTTGCATCCCTTTAAGCCACTAAATTCATGGTAATCTGTCAAAGCAGCAAGAGACAACTAATACAAGGGGTTTTTAAATCTTTGCTGTTCAATCTGTATTTGTGCAAGTCACATTTTTAACTTTTTGAAAATTACACTTTGACAATTATGATGTCTCCTTGAGTGTCCATGCCTACTTTGAACTTGACTTAAGTGAGCCTCTGAATTATGGATTGAGAAACACTATTTGTCTCCTCCTTTTTCTGGCTTAGAAATGAATGATTTTCACTGTGGTGACCTAAATGGCAAGGAAATCTGAAAGAGAGGAGATATATGTATATGTATAGCTGATTCATTTTGCTGTACAACAGAAACTAACACAACATTGTAAAGCAACTATACTCCAATAAAAATTAATTAAAAAATAAAGGAATTATATGGATACCCCTAAAAAAAAAAAAAGAAATGAATGATCTTCTCCAAGAACATCCTTCTGTTTAAGGCAAGGCAAAGATCTTGTTTTGAGGGTCTTCCAAAAAGGGATTTATTCCTGAGAAATGGCTGGTGTGGAGTGTCCCTTAGAACCTATAAAATATCTCTTAGTTGAGCATCACCATTTTATATGCATTGAGAAAAAGAAAGAAAATCCCTTTGTTAGAGCCTTTAGTCTGATAAGACAATAGATCCATTAAATACAAAAAAAAAAAAGTTTCTAAGCTAGGAGGAATTTGAGAAATTGCCAAAGATCCATTTACAAAATAAATTGAAGAATGCCATTTCTGAGACAGAAGGATGGCGACAACTTTGGGAGATGCTGGAAGTGTTGACAAGATTCTAAAAGGCAGTGGGAACGATCTTATCGGGCTTCCTCCTCCGCTCTATGGGGAACGATTTTACTGTCTCACATAAGTAACAGGATACAAGTTATGGAGGATAAGAATTCTTTGTGTCTTATTTTAATTGGCTGAAAAAAAGAGTCATGGATATTAGCCAATGTATATAAAAACTGTTTGCTGATTAAAGGCATATAATTTCAACCAGCTTTTGATCCTTAAGATGGAAAAATAACCCTGAAAATATTTGGATAACTCATCAAAAGTAGGCAGCTATTTATACTGTTCACTCTCCTTATGAGCTAAATCTTTAATAAGGAATTCATTTCACCTTAAAGAATTATCTAGAAACAAATTATAAATGCTTACCCTTTTTTCTCGTATATCCTTGGGGAAAATGTCTTTTATCCAAAATGCCATTTTCCAAAAATGCCTTTTATCAAGTGTTTCCATTTTCCTACGAGCAAAGAGAACGTAAACACACATGCCACAAACACACACTTATATTAATCTATACCACCTTGTGCCAGAAACAATGCAATCTACATTAATGAAAATATAGATCACTTACACATTTGAACAATTATATAAGGGCCTTCTTAGTGAATAAATGTATAAAAGCATGATTATATAAAGGTATTCTATCTAATGTCATGTCATAGTTTGGAAATTAATGAAACTTATGAATTGTTTGAGCATTACTTCATATGTTGCTTAGGAAGTTCTTTCAATCTAAACCATTTGGAAAAAGGAATTCATCATTCAGTGAAAAAAAAATAGAAAGGGAAAATTACTTAATTTTAACTAACACAATATGAAAAATTTTATAAAGAGAACTTAACAACAAGATTTGTACTTAAAAAAAAATTGTACCATGATTTATTCTAGTGAGTTTGGAAATTAAAGTGTAAATTATTGTTCTTGAGCAAATACTGTCCATGAAGCAGATTTTTATTTCCATTTCCCATAACTCTGACTATGTTCATTCACATGGAATGCTGATCTTTGTATTCATTCTGCCAAAGTAAAAGTTGATCATATTCTAAAGGGAAAAATTATACAGTATCAATTTTCTGAGATTTATACATTTCAAACAATTGAAGTTTCCTAAGACTTCAAAACTTTGGCTCTGAGTTAATGGTATGTTTCTTTAAAACACTGTCTTGTCTGTGGTTTGGTTTCATTTCTATAACTTAGAGGTAATAAAGTTTCTTAGATTAGTCCATAGGGGGAAAAACCCGATTTAATCTGATTGCTAAGTTCAGACAATTACATCCTCTCTTCCCCATATTCCTGCCAATCTATTATCCCTAACATAGAAAAATCCCTCTATTCCTCTGTCTCAGAGTATACTGATGATTTAGAGGCATTAAGGGGAGATACAGAGAGAATAAGAGCTGGAGTGAGAACAGGAGAGCGTATGCATGACAGAGCATTAGTAGCTTTGACCTTCAGAATTCCCTTCTTGGGTTCAAAGACAGAAGAAATAACTTTTACTGACTAGCTCTAAAATAACAATTGAGAATGTAAAATTCACATAAATGTAATTGAAAAATAAGCACTGGAAAAAAATTTGTCTACTCTGTAGGACATAGGACAGAAGAATGAAATTATTTTTAAATTAATAAAGAAACTTAAAGAATAAAATACTTCTGGGAAACATTTTTTCTGTATAGAAAGCCTTTAAATTATATACCCTAGGCAAGCAGACAACATTATGTGAAACTCAACTGATGCTAGCAAATGATTAGATATCATTTAATTTTTTATATCATAATCCTAAGAAAGGACAGATTCATGTTTTCTTCTGTTTAATAATTGCTTTGGGGGGCTTCCCTGGGGGGCTTCCCTGGTGGCGCAGTGGTTGAGAATCTGCCTGCTAATGCAGGGGACACGGGTTCGAGCCCTGGTCTGGGAGGATCCCACATGCCTCGGAGCAACTAGGCCCGTGAGCCACAATGACTGAGTCTGCGCGTCTGGAGCCTGTGCTAGGCAACGAGAGGCCGCGATAGTGAGAGGCCCACACACCGCGATGAAGAGTGGCCCCCACTTGCCGCAACTAGAGAAAGCCCTCGCACAAAAACGAAGACCCAACACAGCCAAAAATAAATAAATAAATAAATAAATAAATAAATAAATAAATAAATAAAAACATGTCAATTCGTTAAAAAAAAAAAAAAATAATTGCTTTGGTCTGAGTTCATTTATAGCATCATTTACCAAACATATACACATTAAAAAATAATTATTAGTTCTCAAGAAGATTCGTCAATAGATTGTGTATTGTGCCGTTAATTGCAGGTATATTTCTCAACACATATGAAGATGCCTCCATGCAATTTAGTTAAGCACAAATCTACTGATATGTATGAGGTAACAGAATTGGTATGTCAGCATTTTGGATTTAATTGAAAAGCTTCAGATTACCGTTACCTCTGTGTTAAATAACATACATTATTCCTTAGATTGCAACAAGCATAAGTCTAATTATTTTATTTCTGGGCATGCACTGTAAAAGAACTTTTACTCGAATAATAGAAATAGAGAAAATGTTTCTGTGTGTTTTATCACCCTTTCCTGACCTGTTTGAAAATCATTTACTTCCTAGAAAGTAAAACAAAGAATCAATGGATTTGGGCACAAAGTATACCTGAAGCACTGTTACTGAGGTGTTCTGTTTTGTTTCCCGAAAGGAAACTTTCTGATTTAACAAACAAATTTTCCATTGAAGAAAATGCTGCAAATTTAAAAAATGCATACATGCCTGAAACATGACTGGGCTAAAAGATTCCCAGTAGGTAAAAAAAGTCTGAATTCGGTTCTGCCAATGTTTGTCTTTTAGGAGAGAGATCTATAGCTAGAAAGGCCGAAGAGCCAAGAATGAATAATATAAATAGGTCACATATACTGAACACTTACATTAGCTTTTCATCACCATGAAAAGCCTATGGGGTAGGGTCCCTCCCAACATTTTATTGATGAGCAAACTGAAGTTGAGCCAGGGAGAGTAACTTGTCCAGGATTACAGAATAACTAGGTGGAAGGGACAAGGCCAGACCTGTCCTGCTCCATCTTTTACACCGAACTACCATGCTAAATGACTATCACCAAATTCAAATGTATTGGCTCTGAAATTGCCACGCTCATGGAAATGATTGTGTTTATATGGATTTTTTTATTAGGTACGACTTGGAAAGATGGAGTGGAAGAAATACAAATTCTAGAAGATGAGATTTGGGGATAATTTTTGGATTTTACTTATTTGCGGTATTTTAATTACCCGCAGGAAAATAGTGCCATTGTTTCTAATAAATCAGTGGCGTGGTTAGTAAGGTTTTTTAAGGTTCCATTTCTCTTACATAAAATCCCTGCCAAAATAAAAGTAGTAAAGTCAGTCCTATGTTTTTAATATAATCATTCAAAGTTTCAATTATATTTCACTTAAAACTGCATATCTATAACAATCACTCAACTTTCTCTGCCACCTAATGATTAAGTACATTCAAGTGAACTGACAATGCGCAGCACTGCATGTAGGTGGGAAGGTCGATATTATGAAATACGTGCCATCAAAATACTCATAATCAAGTAAAGGAAATAAAACATGTCTTAACATCTATTGTAGAAGGTAGAATATGAGGAATTCTGTGTCAGGCACGTGAAGTGAAGAGACGGCTCAGAAGAGGTCAGTGGAAGCTACAGAGAAGAGACAACTTTTGCACTGGGCCTAGGAAGCAGGCAGACAATATTTGAACAGAAAACAGAGTAGGTAGGAAAGAGAAACAGGGCATTCCAGAAAGAAAGAAGTCCTGAGAAAAAGCACAGTAGTAGTGAAAAATATGGCCTATTTTATAGAATTTAATGTAATTCTTTTGAAGAATATGAATGGGAGTGGGACCATATTTTGGAGGTCTTTGAATATCTTATTAAGGAATTTGGATTTAATCACTGTCTTTGAAAGATATTCAGCAAACGGCTGATAAATTCTCTCATGTTCCCAGCTGGAATCAGTCTGTAATGTAACCTAAAATGATAGGTAGACTTCTTCAATTTTATATTAGAGTGGTGTTAAAAATCACAAGAGACCTGTAACATTAGGTGAAACTATCTATTTCCTTGTCAAGGAACCATAGCTGTTTAGGCTGCAGTTATGCAGTGGCCTTTGGTCTCAAGAGACAAACTCTAGCCATCAGAAAGTAATACTTCCCTTTGGTAGAAAGTTAAGTTAATCTGTTTTTCCATGCAAATACCAATAACACAGATAGTTGTAGGCATCTCTCAAACCAATTATTTCCCCCCAAATATGGTTCATTTAAATAACTGCTATAATAAAAGACACAAGCAGTTTTTGCCAATTATTCTGTAGTTTAAAATGTCGATAAATGTTAATGACTCTGCTAGACTGTACTAAAAATATGGGAAATAAACTGTCCCTATGCTAAGTATTCTTTATGTGATGAAACAATGTGCATTTCATGATGATGTTTATGAGAAAAAGATAAACATGTTTATAATATAATTAGTGAAAAAAAGTTTTGTTGATGGCATGTCTACTAAGATATTTACAAATGTAAAGAAAATCTTGAAGGACTTCTGTTAGCCTTAACATTCTGTCTTGAATTGTTGGAGTTTAATATTGTTTACATTTTCAATGCAACTTTTGTAACCTAAAGACATGGATCCAACAAAGACATGATTCCAAAAGAGCTTTCAGTATATTCTCAATAAAATGGTATTGCAGCATTTTGAAGAAAATCATAGATATGTCCTTTAGTCCATCCTAAATTCCAAATTCACTGGAAAACAGACTTATATGCAAGTATTGTATATTTAAGACTTTGTCCCTGTTCCCTTTACCATTTAAGTGATGAAAGGTGTTCTCTCATACTAATCTTAAAGTAATAGGCCTCTACATCCTTCGTCACTGAACCAAGGCACAGATACACAAGTCACCACGTACTACCCTGATGTAGTGTAAATGTAAATAGGGTTTATTGAGTTAAAACTTTTGAGAAGAGAAGTATCAGAGCACATGGAATTCATGAGATCTCAGGCTTGAGAAAACTTAGACCAGCTATGGCTGGACTGGAGGGAAAGGGCTCCTAGTGAGGGTGCTTCCTATTAAAAGAAATAGCAGGCAGAGAATATCAAGACAAAGGTGCAACAAGAATTTTCTTTCCAAGGAAAAAGTGTTGATAAAAAGGATGTGTCTCCAGAGCTCAGAGACTGTTATGAGCCAGTTTTTCCATGAGCTGCCCTAGACCTACTGAAGGGCTTCTTGTCTTCTTGCTCATCATCAAAAGTGGAGGAATGGGGCCTCCAAGGTTATTGAATTTGTCTCTTGTCATCTGTGTAATACAGTTTGGTCAAATCCCATATCAACATAGTTGAGCAATTAAGTAATTAGTACAGTTAACAGATGTAATATCTGATAGTCTAAATAAGAAAGGCATAGACCAACAATAATTTAGTAGTAAGCTGAAACTGGGATGTGGTTGAGAGTAGGTGGTATATAAATAGTGTTATCTGTCATTTCTAGCTTGAACAAGCTTATAGTTTCACTATAGTTTGAGCCATAAAGTATACACACGTAAAAACATTTCAATGATCGTGATACTCCAAAAATCTAAAAAGATTTGTACAAATAATCATTAGTATGTATTTGTTACTTTAGCAATTTTATGGTGCAGTTGTATAACAAAATACTTTCTAGTTGAATAAAATTATAAAAATTAATTTTTCGTGATTTTAGAACAGTTAATGTAAAGTATATTAAATATCTTTTGAAACTTGTTTTTTAACTTTTCACATTTTGCTGTGTTCAATTCAAATTTAAAACAAAGAAGATAAATTAACATCTGGGAGTATGAGACATAAATTTTTCTTTTCCAACACATAATCAAAATTTTAATTGTTTCATTCAGTAATTAGCTTTCCAATTACTATTTCTATTTTTATTTTTTGGAATGCAGCATATGCCCACCTTGTAAGCAACTGCTGATATTTAAATTTTTTAAATTGTGGTACATTATTAATAATTAGTTACTCTTGTAGCTATTGCCCTTCTACTTGTAGGTTCTAATCACTGACATGATATTATAAACATAGAATACAAAGGGCTATTTGAAATAATCCCAAAATGAACCACAATAATTCAGCAAGTTAAATTTTTATGCACTTTAGTATTGTCAGAGATCTATATAATCATTAACGTCTCAAACCTATATATACACTCAGAATAGGTTGTATTGCGTGCTCAAGAGTACAACTTTTCTTGGGATCTCATTCTCTATGGGAAATCAAACAATATTATATATAAACATCAAACACAACCTATATTCAATCACTATTGCTTCTTAAAATTTCTGGCTATTCATTCAATACAACAAAAAAAGGACAAACAGATAAAAACTTTGGCAGGCCATTTCCTGAAGCACTTTTTAGTGTCAGAATAATCATATATCTACATTATTTTCTTTAATTTCATGATACCAGATTACTTTCTTCATGTTATTTAAAATTTTTCCCTTTACTAACATTTAACATTTATTGCATACTGATAATCTTCCAAGTACTTGAACACTATTTTATTTAGTAATCATAAAACAAGCTTGATATGCTGTTCTTACCCCAAACTGCAGAATTGGTAACAGAAGTCAAGGAGTTCCAGTAAATTCTCCAGAGACACACTCCTAATAATTATGAACCCATACTTATGCCCCCATTCCATTTATGTTAGAAAAAAATATGAGGTTGAGAGAGGGTTGAAATTATATTATTATTTTTCTTTTAATTTACTGACATGACTTTATTCACATCTTGACTTTTGTTCAAGGAAAGGATATATAGTCCAAGTCTTTGAAATATGGGTTGTCTTTATAGTTGCACAATAGTTTAATAAAGGTAGCTCAATTTCCCTTACAGACACCTTTAACATAACCTAGAAAAAGAATAAAAACTTTATTTATTATATGTTCAATGTGTCATTTCCCAGAGGTACAAGGGACTTTCAAGCCATGGAGAGAGAGGCATTTGAAGTCGTTTATACTCAACAAAGCCTGTCTGGTTGCTTGCAGTTAGTCACAAGTTAAGCAGAACACCAAGAAAAAAACAACCAAACAAACAAACAAAAAAACCCAGATTACTGAATTACATATATTAGAAAAACTTTGAATTATATCAATTAACCAACACAGATATTTTAAAACAAGATTCCTTTATTAAGTATGGTTATATATTAATCAGTAGCCCCATTCACTAATAATTAGGAAAATTAATCTGCAGGAGAGTAAGTGAACCTAGATTTAAAAACCCACACACATTATAATGTTGCATCTAGAGCTGTATATTTCAGGGAGTGGGAGATAAGTGTTTATATGAACAACAGGAGAAATAAAAGATATTGACCACCATTTATTAAAGTCTACAATATGCTCGCTACTTCACATATCCTATCTAATTTAGTCTTCCAACAATTCTATTATATAATCCTCTTAGATGAACAATTTGAAGCTAATAGAAGTTAAGTAAATAATTCAAGGTCAGCTACATGAATGTGAGCAGGGAAATTTAAATTGATAGAAAGTATAAAAGAGCAATAATAATGAGGTGAAAGAGAGCTAGATCACTGATTGGTTGATAGCTTTTACTTTGATTTTCTCTATTTTCACTGATCCTTTTAAGCTTAACAATTCTTCACTAGATTTCTTGGTGCTCAAGTGAACTGAGTAAACATCTCTTGTATACGTTTCAGAAGAAATCAACTAGTTTATTTCCTTTCAACCACCTTAATTTCAGACTTTGCAAATTAAAATAGAAATTCTAATAAGCGAGAATTAACAAATATGTTGATAACTGAGAGATTGACCTGTCACAAATGTTGTCCATAAAGTGAAACCCATTATATTTACATAATTTGCAAATTTAGCAAAACGTGAAGTATGAGTTTTGAAAACTATAGTAGGTGGTGATAGGAAAACATTCATAATATTATCCAATTGCTAAAAACTTTCATGAAGAAGGTAACAGTTCATGAATTATTTATTCATTAAAAGAAGCACTTAATTCAGAGGACGGTTTTCCAGATTTTTGTACTTGTGTGAAAGAAGGTTTATGTTTGGGTAAGAAGGCAGTGAGCAGGCAATTAAATATTAGACAATAATCGTTAAAAGATGGGTAGGGATGTTCCTGATCTGCTTTTTAATAAGCAAATGGATAACAAGCTGATATTTTGCCCATTTAACTATCTGAAAATTATAGTTTTTGGAAGAGATTTTCAGTTTCAGTATATAATTTCTGGGAATAATTCCCAGAAAGATATATGATCAGACCCAGCCTCTTTATTTTTCCTTGAGATAGACATAAACCTATTTCAGAAATACAAGGTATATAAACAAAAACAAAGTCATGTTCTGAAATGTGTGATTAGATCTGAGAAGGGCTCTGCTTCTATTTGTGGTTACACATGGTTTGTTGGCACTGTGGACTAACAACATGCACATATTCCCAGAGCCCCTGTGGGATAAATTGGCATGTAGCACAGGTTGTTGATAATCATGGCTGACACGTGCTTCCAGGTATTTGGCATCTAAATGTACTGTGTGCATTTGTCAGCTCTCCAGCCATATTCAGGGTTAGGGGTGGAGGAAGGGGGAAGAAACTAAATGTAGGAAAAGTCATAAACTTTGAGATACTGATATTTGCATCTTCAGCAGAATCAAAGTTTCCTTTAAATCAATCAGTAGGCATTAGCTTTTTGGTTTCACGACCCCTCCCCCTTTAATTGGCTTTATCCAATTTCATTTCTAAGGAAACTAAAGCATACGTACTCTTTATCTGCTGCCAAAATCCATACTCTGAAAATTTAGTAGTAACTTCTGGTGACATGTTGTAAGTTATTTGATTCTAGCTTTAATTGAGCTTTTTTTTGGTTTCTTCATCTGGCAATGGTCTGCTATAACTAAGTAAATGAATGAAGGAATAAATGAGTGAATGATTGAATGAAATAATAGATGAAGCTGAGATTACAATAACCCTTGCTTAAATAAAGGCTCAATCATGTCAACTAGTGCTCTTTCCAAGGTGGCATGGTTGAAAATTTTACTAGATTTCTCATAGATGGATTTCTTCTCCTATTCTGTGTTTCAAGGTGAAATTATCTCATTAATAACATTTCTTGTCTTTAATTTTTAGGCATGCTACAAGTTTTCTTCTCTATAAACAACCAATGCCAAGTGCACTTTTGACTGCGTGAAGAATTAATTACCTTCTCAATGTATTCTGGTAATGTTATGTAAATGTGCTTAAATTCTCACTAGTAGAGACATCACAGAATTTTTCCATGGGCAATGAAACTGTTTTGTGTAAAACAATATTCTCTGATAGTATTGAGGAGTACATGAAAAATTCAGGATGTATGTCTATAAGTTTCTTAAAAAAAGTCGTTCTAGTACTCTTGAAGATCATTGCTCATTCTGCCAACAGAAGGCCATCTTACTGAGCACTGTAGGTTACATAATGGCGGCTGTTTACATTAGTCTCAGATAAAGGCTATCAGGTTTCTGTTTTTCTAGATTGCTCAATATAATGTGAGGGGACATTTTTATTGCTTCAAGACATAAGTGTAGCCAGTCAGTGATTTCTCATTATTAGCCTATATCCCCTATAGAGTTTTACATTTATTACATTTAAAAACAGAAGACTTTCTGTAGAAGGCACTTATCTCATATAGAAATAGCCCAGATTAGCTGGGTTTACATCATTTATATAAAAAGGTCCTATTTAGAGGTATATCTCTACAAGATCACTTAGCAGATTAGAAACTATGTTTAGCACAATTTGTGAGAGTTTTTAAACCTTTAAATTAATTGACTTCTTTCTTAAAATGAAATTCATTTTTTAAAAAAAATCCAGAGTGCAATAATATTTAAAAAGATAAAATTATCCATATATCTACATTCTGAAATAGTCAATCTTATCAATGTGTTTCCACTGTTAAAATTATTTAGGGTATCTGTATGCATTTACTTTTTAATTTTAATAAAATTAAAGTCATGTTTCGTATACTGTTTTTAACTTATCTTGGCACTATAATATTAATATATTTTATATCACAAATGCATTTCTATGATGCCATTTTACATGGCTGTGTAGGGTTCCAACTTTAGGATTTAACGTAATCATTCAAACATCAGTGTTCTGACCTGAAGGTTATTTATATTTTTCCACTGTATCAAATAATGTTACACTAAATATTCTTGAGGAAATTTTTGTATACATCCTTAATAATCTTCTTAAGATTATTGCTGAATATTAATAGCTAATACCTATATGTGCTAGGTATTCTTCTAAGTATTTTACATCTATTAGCTCCATGTAGAGTGTACTATTATTACCTTTATACTAAATATGAGATAGCTAAGGCATATTGAGTTTAAGTAAGTTGACCAAGTTTGCAAGTGGCCTCAGTCTGTGCTCTTCAGCATACCAATGAATATGTATATCCCTTATTCAATTGGTTAATATTACTAAATTGTTCCCAAGTTACAGCAGGACAGTTGATCTTAATCAGCAATAGATGAATATTACCTTTCTTGAAGTTTGCACTGATTCTTCAAGAATTCACAAAATGCCATATGCTACTATATTAATGTTCTAACTGACAAGGAGTGAACTTGACTAGTTGATACCCTACCACATTGAAGTTTGTTGGACTTAGTCCATCAGCATACCTTGTCATTTCTATTACAGGTAGGAAATGAAGTCAAGTAATTTTACATCAGCTTAGCCTGAGGAATGTGTATGCATGTATCACATTTCATACCTCCACCTGTCTAATTTCCTCAGTTACTTAACTAACGTGAAAGAATGCCCAGAAGAGGTATATTATAATGAGCTCGCTTCATTAACCTTGAATTTCTGGCATAATTTATTTTTGGAAAGAAGATGGAAGGAAGTATATCAGTCTAACTTCATATGACTTGTAATCAATATTACAGATTCCTGTGTAGAATAAATACCAAGGTGCCAAGCCAAAACTGGATTGATATTAATTTATATACTTTGAGTCATCTGCTTGGAGAAAGATCTAAAAGCACAAGCTCATCCACTATCCTGTTGTGACTTGAAATCACTCCAGAATCTATCATTTGCAATAGCCAGTAATTTCATATTCTGGTATCAGCAAGTCAGAGTATTTGACACCAATAAAAAAACTTAAATACCATATATAAAAACTTTATTTTAGTGATTTGAGAATTTGAGCAAAGAATACACCAAGTATTTTTATAGGTGAAAAGAAAAGAAGAAAACTAAAAACTAAAGGTATTGGAAAAAAATGACATGGAGCTAGGTTTTCAATAAAACCAACTCTTTGTGAAGCAAAACAATACTTCTAAATGAATATCTAAGCATATCTGGATTGCTTTAATCTACCTCTTCCTTAGAATATAATTCAGTTTATTCTGAGGATGATTTCGTGTGTGGGAAAACCCAGATTCATGTACCATTTAAGGACTGTGATACTATAGTATGATAGTTCCAACTTTCAGAAGCTATGAAATTCATTGTTCCATAAACAATTTGGTAAATTTTTTAAAAGTATAACTAAATTTCAGTTGCTGTCATAATTACTACTCTTTTGAACCATTACAGTATTTGTTTAGTATTTTCCATCTCCTAAATGAACTTGAGAAATATAGAGGTAGATCATTTTGTATCCTCTTTCCCTGTACAACATTGAAACAGCACATACTGCATTTTATGGGGGTTCTTTGAAAGAACAAAAATTAATAACAGGAACACAGCAATTGAATCATTTTAGTTATACTTTACTGAATATTAAAATTGTAAAAATATTTTAAACAGGTGTAAAAATGTGGATTCAATTAATGCAGAACACCCTGTGGTTTTTATCCATAAATTGCAAAGCAAATGTTTTTGCTGGTCAATTTATATGCTAAACTACAATTTCAAACCACCATTACTTTGGTAAGCCAACTGTGCATCCCTTTTACAGATCCCTGTTTTAAAGGCAATGGGTACTATGTTCAATCTTTGCCTATCTATGTGGGAGCAAGTCAGACCAGGACTGTGAATCTGAATGTGACCAGCAGGCATTGCTGTTGCCCTGCTCAGGTCCCCTTTGAGGGCTCTTTCACCCGTCTCTCAGCTGCTTGAGTGCTGACTGCTAGCAGCTTGCAGCTGCCTCTTCTCTCGAATATTGCCCTCTGCTGATGGGAACTGCTTGGCAAAGAAATAATCTAGGGAATTATGCTCCCCTTCCACGTCTATGCAGCCTATGACCAATGACTTACTGACAAGCGTGAAAAAAAGGCGGGGCCCTTGCTTCAAGGTGGGACAATTGAGTGGCACCATTCCCACTCCAGGATTCCCTATGAAATGACACAGAGGCCAGACTTCACCTGCATCCACATCTGTGCTTAGCTCTTCCCTGACTTATTTTGCTTCCTTCACTTGCTACAGGTGTCATCCAGACCACTTCTTCAAAACATCACTTGCCCAAGATTCTATTTCTCAGACTATGCTTGTAGTGAATATGATCTAAGACAATGCTGTGTTCTTACTGAAAAAAAAAATTAGAGTCAGTTGACATTGAAATGAACTTTTATAGTGTAAAGTGTAGGAAGTTCTAGATGATTATAATTTTGTACATTCATTCATAATAAGATTTTTCCTACCAATTTCATTGAGATACAATTGACATACAGCACCGTATGTGTAAGGTATACAGCATAGTGATATGACTTACATACATCATGAAATGATGACCACAGTAAGTTTAGTGAACATCCATCACCTCACATGAATACAAAATAAAAGAGAAAGAAAAAATATTTTCCCTTGTGATGAGAACTCTTAGGATTTACTGTCTTAACAACTTTCATATATAACACAAAACAGTGTTAATTACATTAATCATTTTGTACATTATATGTCTAGTACTTATTTATCTTAATTTTAAAAAAAATGTGCTCAGAATATTGCTTTATTTCTTAGTCCTAGTCTGTTTGCATTTAAAATCAATGTAGTGGCCAACTGAAAAATAAAAATGAGATTGCTTTTAAAATATACTTTCACAAAAGTTGCATTTTTACCGTTAAAAGAAAGTTTATTCTTTTCTCACCATAAGAGTAAGGGAATTTAAGAACACCAAATAAGATTGTCAAATTTTTGGAGGATGTGTATAGTTTAGTAGTTAGAATCAACAAAGAATGTGAAGAAAACTCAATTTGTTCCATAAGTGTGCTGGATTCCTTACTGTTTTTCTCTGCTTAAATGATATTGACGGGTGTCCTTATTGAAGAGGAAATAAGTATGTGCTTGGAGCCTCACAGACAACCATTCATCATTCTCTCATGCAAAAGACAGAAGCCCTGTACCAGCACACAAAATCCGAAGGCAGCTACAGTAACAGAAAATCAATAGACTGTATTAGAAAACTCAAAGGCTAATCAGAGCCCAATCTCCAGGCGCGATGTACTCCAAGAGAAGCATTGCTTTAGGACATAACTCAATTCTCTGAACACCACAGACTACAGGTTAATTCAAGCATTTAGGGGGAAAATGAGGGTCTTTAAAATATACATTTTGTTCTTTATTGCCTCCCAAAGAAACTTCAGTGCAGTACTGTAATGAATAATGATAACATACATTCTTAAAAACTGATGTTAGCTCAATCATTATGCCCAAATAGAATGAGAGGCCCTGCTGTGTAAAGAAATGAGATGTCATTAGTAAGCAACATCTCTGCTAAAAGGAGGATGCATGTTGTTACTTGTTAAACACACTATTAATATCTGTAAAGGTAAATGACGATTGGCTCTTTACTTTCATAAACAGCTGAATTTGCTGTCACATTTTAACTGATCCTGAACCCTAAGTGAAGATAGAGACTCAAATTGAAATTTACTGTGTGAAAAATTTCAAGTAAGTTGAAATTGATACTATATAATAAAAATGCATTTAGGTTAAACTATTCAAAAATACCAGGCTCTGAAAAATACCTAAATATTTTGCACTGGTGTAATGCTTTCCCCCTTGGGAACTCAAAACATTTTGGTATATATCATATGGCAGTTTTTCTAAATTTTCTCTACGCTAAGTAGAATATAGTCTTAATTCAAGTATTTTTTTTTTTTTTTTGCCATTGTGGGAGTATAGAATTTATTCAAGAATTTTACCAGCAATATAGGTTCATAGTATTTCTACCCTCTTTGTTCTTCCTATGTATTTTTAACATTTTGTTAAGTCTTCAAGAATAGGTTTGCTTTTTCAGATAAATTTATCATATCTCAGCACAATCCCGAATTGCGTATAACAAATTCTTGTTTCAGTATTAAAGGGACATTTATGTTTTAATGAACCTCTGATTTCATCTTAGGTTAACAACTTGAATTTAAATATTGCATAAATATATGTACTTATTGTAATAAATGAAATGTCAAGGTCAATTTGAATCTAATAATCCTAACAAAATAAAGTAACATCATGAAAAGTGAAGCCCTGCTTGGAAACAAAAGCTAATTAAGAGGTTTTTAATGCCCCAGAGAGAGAAGTGTACAGAGAGGAGTCATAGCTAGTTTAAGACTGGCAACTCTGTTGCATGTGACAGCTCATTCACCTGTCCCACCCAGACACAATCCAGCATCTGGGCTGATAATTATTAGACTTCAGAACACTTCTTGGAAATTGTCCATGTATTAGAGTGCTTACAAAAGCAGGCCTTCTGGAATTACTGTAGTTTTATATATTAATAAATGCTTTATCAATATGCATATATTTCTTTACCTCTGAGTTACAGCTATTTCGACATGCCAAAAGAGGAGTGCTGTAGATTTAAAGAAATATTTTTACAAAAGATCATTCTTTTTGTTTTCCTTTTGAAGACAGATATTATAATTTATAATGCCAATATTTAAAATTCAAAATACATTACTTCTGTGGAATAATACTGGTGAATAAATTCTCATAAATAAAATAAGTGAAAGGATCTAATTTTAGCATAAACTTTAAAAATATTTTACCTTCTGTTTACCATTTAGCAACTTTGAGATGTCTTCTTTTTAAAGATTTTTAAATAAAATTTTCAGACATGTTTATGTCCATAGTATCCTAATACAATATGCATTTTGAAAAACTATATTTAGTAAGTGATTCTCTAAGGTGAATAAGAAAAGACTAATTTGAAGCTTCAATGCATAGTTTTCTGAGTAGATTGTACTGTACACTGAAAATGGTTGATTTCGTGTTCTTTTCTAAGAGCAAATGTGTTCTATTTATCGAGGCACTCCTACCATTCTGTAACCTTGGATAAGTCACTTCAGTGTGTTCATTGTAGAATCTCAAGACATTCTATCAACTGTAAACATCTTACTAGACAAAAGTTTGGAAACACATTTTTACAGACACATTTATATACTGCAGTGTGAAGTTATTTCTCAAATCTTCCTCCAACTCTATTTTCTCGCATCACATAAAATCCATGTCCCATAGTCTTTAGCAAAGACATAGTTTTATAGTCTATGTGTCCTTTTAGGTTCTAGAAATCTTCAAATATTCACAATTTGTTATTGAAAAATCTTTTAGATACAAAAAATAGGAACCAAATTTAAACTGGGAGACTGTACAGTCCATGGGTTCAGTCACTGCTAGATTCATGAAATCAGTGACATCAAGGCCAGATTCTCTTATACTCAAATTCTCTATTCATACAGTTGATAGAAAACCTGCTGGCAGGACCAGACTTACATCCTAACAGCTTATCAGTGCCAGTATGAAAGGGACATTGAAGAGCAATGAAAACATGTCCTTGGAAGAACTCTGGTCTAATTTTGTCACAAATATTTGTTGAGTAATGAATCCCCATCTCTTCCCTGTATCAGTTACTGCGTCTTAGGGTTGATGAACTCTGATTTACTGCACCTGTATAATGGCCTCAAAACCATGAATGGGGAGTGATGGGGTCCGCTCTACATAGATAAGTTTTCACAAAAATAAATGGTTCTGCTTTTAGAATAAAAAAGGGTATAATGGGTGTTGAACATCACAAAACAATAGATATCAAAACTATTAGATTTCCTAGGACCTGATAATAACTTACATGTTGGCTTTTCCCCCATTATTAAGAATCCATTGAGCAAAACATCTTAATTGACAAGAATCTCATCTGTCAAACAGCAGAAGAACTAGTTCCTATCAGGAGAGCCATGAAAGTGTATGACATTGAAGTTGATACTCTATATAACTATAGTACAAACAATCTATCATATAAACAGCTATTTTTCAGATTATCATCCAAGGGTGATACCTAAAGAATATAGTTTTGTTCTTTTAAAACATGATAGTTTTTAAGATTAATTTTAGCATATAAACCCCTATCCTTTTCATTTCTTTACAATTTATCCATTGATGAACCTGGGCTATTTGATATAAAGAATTTCCCACAGTCTGGATTTGGCTATTTTTATATGCGCAACATAGTTCAAAATGTGCTTTTTTCCTTCGCATTTTCAGTATACTGGCAGCTGAATATAGAGACCTGATCAGACTCAGGTTCATTTCTTTGGCAAGGTTATAAATGGCTGTTCATCAAGAACAGGGACAGACAATGTCTGATTTTTTTTTTTTATTGCATTTTTATTTATTTATTTTATTTATTTATTTTTATATTTATTTTTGGCTGTGTTGGGTCTTCGTTTCTGTGCGAGGGCTCAAAAATATGGAACGCTTCATGAATTTGCGTGTCATCCTTGCGCAGGGGCCATGCTAATCTTCTCTGTATTGTTCCAATTTTAGTATATGTGCTGCTGAAGCGAGCACGTCTGATTTTTTTTTCCCTCATTTTTATTTGTGCTCAATGCCCACATCCATTAATTCATCGGGGCTGCTAAATGGTGATATTCTATTCTATCATTTTTTTTTCAATTATTGCTTGGTATACTTTTATAAAGACACATTCCCCCACACCTATTATTTGCCTATCTATTGGTATAGTTCTTATAGAAACAGCAGTATCAATGTTTGATTATTTTACTCTATTTACCAGTCTTCAGAAAAATAAACTGTTTCTCTATTATGTTGGACAGTTTATATGTTAACTTGAGTAAGCTACAGTCACCAGTTAGTCAAACGCTTATCTTGTCATTGCTGTGAAGGTATTTTATAGATGTGATTATGATCCATAACTAGTGACTTTAACTGAAGGAGATTATCCAAGATAATCTGGGCGGGCATAAATTAATTAGTTGAACAGCCATAAATTAATTAGTTGAACAAACCTTCAGAACTGAGGTTTCCTGAAGAAGAAGAAATTCTGCCTGTGGCTAGCAGCTTCAGTTCATGTGCAAGAGTTCTAGCCTGCCCTTGTTGATAACCAGTCCTTTGGATTTTAAATTGGCCTTAGAAGCCCCACAATTTTATGTCAATTCCTTTCCATAAATCTCATTTTATATATATAACATATATTTCTGATTCTGCTTCTCTTGTTGAACCCTGACTGACAACAGATTTTTAGTAATGGGGTGGTTTTGGAGGAATAGCATGATAAGGATGAGTTTTCTAAACTGGTTCTGGGTTTTGCTGAACTGCTTCTCTACTCTGCTTAGATTCCAAAGACTAATGACTCTACTATTTTCAGTGGTAAAAATGGCACTTGTAGTCCAAGGCATGATTTGGCAATAGAGATAGACAAAATATCACCTTGAATACTCTTAACCAAATACGTAACGAAGGGAATGTTCTACATGACCATGTATTTGATGCTTTAGAATATTGTAGTCAAGCTAAGAGGATAATATTTCTCCTGACTGTGCTGAGAAAAGTAAGGAAAGGAAAGGATTATTTCAGGGTTTCAAATTCCCAGGTTCAGCTGAGTATAAATGACCTGAAAGCTTCTGTATCTGCCTTGAAAGAAACCTTTATCTCCTGTTGCCACAAGGCTGAGATTTCTGAAAACAAAAGTCAGAATCTCAGAGAAACAGACAGTAGAGTGGTGGTTACCAGGGCTTGGGGGTGGGGAAAATGGGAAGATACGGGTCAAAGGGTGAAACTTCTAGTTATAAGATTAACAAATTCTGGGGATCTAATATACAGTATGATGATTATAGCTAATAATATTGTATTATAGGTTTGAATATTGCTGAGAGAGGAGATCTTCAATGCTTTCACCACAAAAAAAAGAAATGGTATTAATAATTATATGATGGCATGGTAATTATGTGAAGGTGATAATCTTCTTGCAATATATAAGATGTATCAAATCAACATGTTGTAAACCTTAAACTTACACAATGTTATATGTCTATTATATCTTAATAAAGCTGGAAACAAAAAGTCAGAGTCTCATTTTGTGAATGATGGGATTACAGTGCAAATTGAATCCCCCACCTCATTGTTTGGGGAGTGAGATGCTGAAAATTCAAATGGGGTCATATATGCAGATCACTATGAAGCCAAGGAAGACAAATCCCTAAATTCTTCTCTGTCAGCAGAAGCCTTCCTGAGATTGCTGCCTTGCAAGGCACTGTTGATGCTATTTAGGGCCCACCCCAGCCATCTCTTTGTTTCTGGACCTATAACTACACAGGACTATTATAGACTGGGCCTATACTTAGACTCAATTACTAATAGATCCCAAAGAGGAAGACACAAAGTGTGACCCATGAAAAGGTACCTGACACATCAAAAGAACTGCATGATTATTTTCAGTATATACAAATGTACAAAAATTTGGGGGATATGTGTGGGAATGGATTTTAAAGGTGTGGGTAATGGTGGAAAGAACATAAAATTAGATCAAGCCGGGGCTTCTCTGGTGGTGCAGTGGTTAAGAATCCACCTGCCAATGCAGAGGACACGGGTTCGAGCCCTGGTCTGGGAAGATCCCGCATGCCGCGGAGCAACTAAGCCCCTGCGCTACAACTACTGAGCCTGTGCTCTAGAGCCCGTGAGCCACAACTACTGAGCCCACAAGCCACAACTACTGAAGCCTGCATGCCTAGAGCCCGTGCTCCACAGCAAGAGAAGCCACCGCCACGAGAAGCCCACGCACCACAACGAAGAGTAGCCCCAACTAGAGAAAGCCCACGTGCAGCAACGAAGACCCAATGCAACCAAAAATAAATAAATTTTAAAAAATTAGATCAAGCCACATTTACTGATACAGGATCACCAAACAGGGATTCTGGACTCAGTGTTTGATTGAAGATGTTAGAAAGGGCTCTAACAATTGTTTTGCTTGATTGTCTGATAGACCCTAACATGGACTACACTAAATGAAGTTGAAATATCAAAACTATCTTGGTAAACTATAGAGGAAAATGTCCAAAGACTTAGAGAGACTGGAATGTTAGAATACATTTATCATGTTAAGATCTGCTCAGTCGGGCTTCCCTGGTGGCGCAGTGGTTGAGAGTCTGCCTGCCAAGGCAGGGGACACGGGTTCGAGTCCTGGTCTGGGAAGATCCCACATGCCGCAGAGCAACTAGATCTGTGAGCCACAATTACTGAGCCTGCGCGTCTGAAGCCTGTGCTCCGCAACAAGAGAGGCCGCGATAGTGAGAGGCCCGCGCACCGCGATGAGGAGTGGCCCACGCTTGCTGCAACTAGAGAAAGCCCTCGCACAGAAACGAAGACCCAACGCAGCCATAAATAAATAAATAAATAAAAATTTAAAAAAAAAAAAAAAAAAAAAAAAAAAAAGATCTGCTCAGTCATCCTAGGAGGGTCCATAGGACCCACATTTCACAAAAAAATGTGACAAATAAATTTGTGAGGGGAGCTCCACCATCCCTGAAGGGTTCTGTGATCACTGTAAGTTCATGTAGGCCAGAATGCTACCATCAAATTGGAATCCCAAAATGCATGGGGATAATGGAATACCAGGATGGCAGGGGCCAAGTGGTGGCACTTAGTTATAAAGACAAGGTGACTGTAGTTGGGAGACAATTCTCCATAAATATCTGATTTTTATGCACGTTGCTGATCCTCTTAGCAAAGGTATTTACAGCAAAGTGAAGAATATTTAACTTTGTATAAATTTTTGTATAAGGAAACATTTTAGGATAATCAACTAAAAGACCTTTTCCTCTCCAGAGATATCTGAGGGTAATAAAGATAAATCCTTCCTCACCTCTCTGGAGACATTTGTTTACATTCCAAAGTAAAGTAATCTCTCTCTCTCTCTCTCTCTCTCTCTTTTTCTCTCTCTCTGGAAAGCAGGACAATCAGGCCAGCAACAGACCTAATAAGTTCAGAGTTTCCTAATTTTAAATTTTCTCTCCTGTGATCCAGGTCACTGTATGTACAAGTACTATATGGTCCCCATTGTGTCATGCTGTGACGATTGGGGTTTGAGTAATCAGTGCTAAAATACTGTTCTTGTTGCTACTTTTGCTATGAGTAATAAATGTTGTTTGTCTCTGATCAAGGGATCTCATGTCTTCTTATGTCTTCTGTCAGTGTGTGCATGCATTTGTGTGTGTGTGTGTGTGTGTGTGTGTGTGTACAGATAAAATCAGACTAATTTGTTAGCTTAGAAGTAGGGTGAATGCTCAGATCCTTCACAGTTTCTGACTTATTATTCAATACACATAATAAATTTTAATGAGTAAAAACTATCTTTTTATAAATATAAAATGAAAAAAGAAAAGCTTGAGAAGATTTTTTTGTTAATGAAGAGGATTCTTAAAAGAATTGTGGGCCATCTTCCTAGACAGGTAAATCAGAACCTCTGAGGAGTGAAATAAGGTGAGTATATTCATCAAAATAAAGTATTTGAAAGTTTGAAAAATTTGAGAAACCGGTCTGCTATGTGTTGGTTATTCAATTAAGATGAAACTCCACTACAAAAATAATGTCACCACTCTATTATAAGTATGGAAGAGTTCATATATTTATAATTAATGATAATTCATTGTGCATACATTGTATGCTTAAAAACATAGTGTGACAATATATTTTCCTCCAAGAAATCTTTACTAGTGGTAGAGAGCTAAAACTATCCCCTATGAATAATGGTGGCTAATACATCTAAATTGCAAGTTCTGATGCATGTATACAAGTTTCAGAACTTCAGAAAAATAGTCATCTCTATGGGACAGGGTAGAAGAGAAAGGCTTCATAAAGCAAAGAGATTTACTGATTTGCAAAATCTTAACATTGTTTTAACTAAATTAAACTTTTAATTTCTTTCCCATAACTAAATATTTTATAATAAATTTATTAACAAGTTAATGTTTCTCTGGTAGCAGTATCTCACTTCACATCGTTATTTTTAATTTGAGCCTACACAGACATGCCACACAGACATGCTGTATTTTATGTGCATTTTAAATATCATATATAAGACTTCAAACAAGTTTGGGCTTGAACAGGGTGAATTCAGACACTGGAAGATGTAGATTCTTCAAGATGAGTCACTCCTTGCTAAAAATTCTTCAACTGATTCCCATCATACTTACAATTAAATCCAATCCCCTTAACAAAATCTGTAGAGCATCTGGTTGATTTGGCCCCTAACAATTTTTCCAGTCTGGTCTAATGCAATTCTTATATTTGCTCATTAAGTTTCAGCCGCACTGGGGTTTGGACTATTCCAAGAAAATATTAAATCTTCTCTCATGTTAGCATATTCAATCAAGTTCCAGAATCTATGATTAGCTGACACCCTCTCAATATTCTCTATTCTCTTTCTCATCATCATATATGATTTCTACAGAAAAAGATGACATTACAAACATTTGGTTTTTAATTATAGTTTTTCTTTCTTATATATCTTGAATAAAGTGAAAAGCATTACATATATTATATACTGATGAGAGTGTCTAGAGTAAAGTTTAGACACAAATTAGAGGTTCTCTAAATATAGTAACCATAATTATCAGACAATATATAGTAAAGAATAGCACATAACTCCAAAGAAAGGAATATCTCTAAAATAGAAGTTCTACCTCTGGGATGGCCAAGTAAATGCCTAACAGACTGATCCTCTCACAGATAAAAACTATAACCTCTGGTCTAGACAATAAACTCTGGTACAGTGAAAAATAGTAGGCATACTGTGGAGGGAATTTTACTATGGAAGAATAAAACAATGTTGAGAGAGTTTCCAACATTTATGGCTTTTAGCCTGAAAGTAAGTCATGGTCGACATTGCTCAGGACAGCTAAAACTCCAGTATAAAATCTATGACCTCTGGGCCTGAACAGCCATTGAATGGAATATAGAGAAAGCACAGACCCTAGAAATTGGTTTGGGTATCCTAGCAAAGAGAGATGCAGAGCTGAGATCTTCATACTCTGAGTAAACTCTGTACAAATCTCTAGCTGCTCACTGAAGCATGCATGCATATTACAGACTGAAAGAAGCCCTGATGGGTGGGGGCAGGGGGGTGATGGTGTTGGAGGGAAGAAGGGTTTGAACTGAGTTTTGAGTTATAGATTAAGAGAAAGTGTTTTACTTTGAATCCAACCAAGTTAGTTGCCTTCTAAAATAAAAACATCAGTATCTTTCAGAGGAATACAACAGAATTCACAGCCTCCAAAATATAACATTCAAAAATCTGGGAAAAAGTTGAAATTACCTGATATATGAAGAATAAGGAAAATTGACCCATTCTTTATGGAAAAAAGACAATCAATAGATACTAATCCCGAGATTTTGGAAATAACAACAAAGACCTAAAAGCAGCTAATAAACTATGATAAATGAGGTAAAAGAAAATGTGAATTCAGTGAAATAAGCAATGGAAATTTCAACAATAAATAAAAACTAAAAAAAAAGAATTAAGAGGCATTAAAGAGCTGAAAAATATTATATCTGGAAAAAAACAATTAAATGGACTTAGAGTTGACTAAGGAAAGAGTGAATTTGGAAATAGGTCAATAAAGATGATCTGATTTGAAGACCACAGAGAATAAAAAGATCAGGGAAATATGAACATAAGCTTAAATATTGGTTGGATAATATGAAGAACAATATGGCAGGAAAAGGGTTTGAAAAAATAATGAGGGAAAATTTTTACAATTTAGTGAAAGTTATGTATTTGTAAAGGTAAGAAGATCAAAAAAAACCCAAGTTGGATAAATATTAAGAATAGCAAGCCTAGACACATCGTAGTACAACTATTTAAAACCAACAATACGTAAAAGTCTTGACAACATCCAGAGAAAAATAATGCATTATATCCAGGGGAATGATTCAAATGACAGCTGCCTTCTCCACAGAAACCATACAAGACAGAAGAGATTTGGATAATGATTTTAAATGCCAAAAGGGAAAAAATATTAGCCTAGAATTCTAAATCTATTGAAAATATCATTCAAGAATAATGACTAGGGACTTCCCCGGTGGCACAGTGGGTAAGAATCCTCCTGCCAATGCAGGGGACATGGGTTTGAGCCCTGGTCCAGGAAGATCTCACATGTCGCTGAGCAACTAAGCCCGCATGCCACAACTACTGAAGCCCGCGCACCTAGAGCCCGTGCTCCGCAGCAAGAGAATCCACCGCAATGAGAAGCCCGCGCAACACAACGAAGAGTAGCCGCTGCTCGCCGCAACTAGAGAAAGCCCCCGTGCATCAACGAAGACCCAATGTAGCCAAAAATAAATAAATAAATAAATAAAAATAAAATAAAGTTTATTTAAGAAAAGAATAATGGCTAAAGATATTTTTAGATAAAAGTAAATAAGAAAAATAATTGTCAGCATACTGCACTACCAAAGTGTTAAATAAAGATATAAATTTTACCAAAATTGATAGAAGATAAAGCATAACGTCTGAATATTTCAATTAAACAAACTATGTGCAAGACTTCTATTGCTAAGAACAATTAAAGAAGAGCTGAATAAATGGAGAGATATGTGCCATGTTCATGAATTGAAAGATATTCTTGTTAAATTGTCAATTAGCCATCAATTAATCTGTAATTTAATTGCGATTACAAGTATAATACTATAGAGATTTTTTAGAAATGAACAATATAAAATTCTAAAATTTATATGGAAATGAAAAGACAGAATCTCCAAAGCAATCTTGAAAAATAAGAAGTGAGTTGAATAACTTACACTACATGACTTTAATATTTACTATAAAGGTATAGCAATCAAGACTGTGTGATTTACAAAGAGAGTAACAGACAAAATAGAGAGTCCAGAAATTGAGAGCCACTTACATGGTCAGGCAAATTTCATCATAGACACTAAAGCAATCCTGTGGGGCCTGGGGTGTCTTTTTCAACAACTCATGTTGGAATTACAAGATATTTATATGGAAAAGAAAAAAGACTTTTATCCGCTACTTCTCACCAGACACAAAAATTAAGATCAACCATAGACCTAAAACTACAAGTTATCATTGTAATACCTTTTAGAGGAAAACATATGGAGAGTATTTTTATGTTTCAGAAATAGACACAGATTTCGTAAATAAAGAAAACAGTGGCAATTAAAACATTAAAAAAAAAATCTAATAAATTAGGTTAGTTTTTAAAAACTTCATCAAAAATAAAAACTTCCACTCAGGGACCTAGAGACTGTCATATGGAGTGAAGTAAGTCAGACAGAGAAAGACAAATATCATATGATATTCCTTATATATGGAATCTAAAAAAAAAAAAAAACAGGATATAAATGAACTTATCTACAAAACAGAAATAGAGTTACAGATGTGGAAAAAAACTTATGGTTACCAGTGGGTAGGAGGGGAGGGATAAATTGGAAGACTGGAATTGACATATACACACACTACTATATATGAAATATATAACCAATAAGGACCTACTGTATATACAGCACAGGGAATTCTACTCAATACTCTGTAATGGCCTATATGGGAAAAGAATCTAAAAAAGAGTGGATACATGTATGTGTATAACAGATTCACTTTGCTATACCCCTGAAACTAATACAACATTGTAAATCGACTATACTCCAATAAAAATTAAAGACAAAACAAACAAACAAAAACTTCTGTTCATCAAAAGACACTGTTAATAAAATGGAAAGGAAAACCGTTTATCAGGTTAAAAGAAATATTTGTGAAACATACCCTGGTTTCCAGGATATATAAAGAATTTCTAGAACTCAATACTGAAAAGATAACCCCATTAAAAACTGTCAAAAGACAGTTCACAAAAGAAGATATAAAAATGGACAATATGCAGGAAAAAGTGCTCAACATTATTAGCCATTGGGTAAATTCACATTAAATCACAATGAAATACTAGTACACATTGATTAGAAGGGCAATAATTAAAAGAATTCTCACACCAAGCTTTGTTGGGCCTGTGGAATAACCAGAACTCTCATATGCCATTGGTAGGAAGGTAAGATGCTACAGTCTTTTGGGAACATGAACCAGTACTTTCTTTTAAAACTAAATATACATGCACTCTATGACCAGCATTTTCAATACTAGAGGAAATCTATATCCCACAACAAGACTTGAAATGTTGCATGATATTCTATTATTTTTTATGTTCTATTTAACATTAGTAGTAAATAGTAGCATTATTCATAGTAGCCAAAAACTGGCAAGAATCCAGGTGTCATTCGAAAGGTAAATGGATAAAACAAATGAAGAGTATTCATACAAAGGAATACTAGTGGCCAATAAAAATTAATGAATTACTGAAGCACAAAATAACTTGGATGTCTTTCAAAACCATAATGTTGAGTGAATGAAGCCTTACACAAAGAGTGAATATTGTAATATTCTATTTATAAGAAGTTCTTAGAAGAGGAAAATCTAAACCATGGTAAATAAAATCAGAACAGTGTTATCCTCAATGGAGAATAGACAGGGGTTGACTATGAAGTGATATCAAGAATTTTCTGCAGTGATCAAAATGCTCCGTATCATGATAAGAGTTTGAAGTATATACATTTGTCAAAACTCAGCTAATGTGTAAGGAAGATTTTTGCATTTCATTGTATGTAAATTTTATACGTAAGGACATATTTTATATGCAAGAAAAAAATTTAAAAATATTTAACTAGTCAGTGATGTTCATGCCAAAGTGTTTAGGGAGAAGTATATGATGACTGCAATTCACTCTGAAGTACATCCAAAAAAAGATTATATTTTGCATGAATAGAGCCAGAGATAAATGGATAGATTAATAATAAAATAAGAATAGTTAATATTAATTAAGTTAGAATCTAGGTGATGAGTATGTGGGTATTTACTATAATAGTTTTTCAACTTTTTTATATGTTTGAAAATTTTCTTAATCTAATTTTGGAGGAAAAAACCTACTTGGAACCCCCTGCTCAAATACTACAAAGAGCCAGAAACAAAGACGGATTATGAGCCTCTTGAAGACAGGGGCCATAGGCGTTCTCTTCACTAGATATCTGACATGTAGCTGGTACTCAAAGAACATAAAGAATATCTGTTGAATGAATAAATAAGTTCCATTTCCTCTACTATTAGGCTAATTCTCGATTAATGCGTTATATTTACTCCGTACTGTACAAATTTAAAAAAGTAATATAATACACTGGTCTGTAGGAGTCCCCGATGTAATAGATCATTTGATAAATGCCTAAAATATATAACAGGATTCAGAAAAAAATATATTTCACAAGTGAGTACTGGATAACTAAGCTTAATATTCTGGTCTTCATCTGAGGAATTCAGAACCTACACCACATAGTTCAACAGAAATTAGACAACATGAGTTTGGAAGTAGTTAGTCACCTAAATAAAAGGAGAGCTAAAGGATCAAAGGAGAACCTGATATTACAAACTAAAGAAGGCCCTCCCTACTCTTAGGGATGATGGGATATTAGGAAGGAAGAAGGTAATATTGCTTCCAGGATCCTAGGCCACCTGCTTGTGATCTTAGAGGAAGGTCCACAAAGTAGGAGAGGGAAACATCTAGGCAGCTTCCCATCAGGAGCTGGGACCTCAGAGAAAGGGGCTGCCCAAGAGAGATGGCGACATAAAGAAGATGCAGCTACTACTACACTGCATTTGAAGCCAGGAGCCAGGAGGAACAATACCAAGGCTCTTCCTTCCTCTCGTTTCCCATCCCTTGCCAGTACTTCCTGCCAGTTTCTACGGCTTTGAAAGTGTAATCTGTACGGGTTATTTCTTTATGGTACATAGAGGGGCAGAGAAATGTTAGGAATGGATTTGAGGGAAAACAGTCAAATGGTGGGTTCACCTACTACAACACCTTTCATTATTTTACATCTGTATTAACAGTTGTTTAAATGTATAATAACAACATTGATAAAGACATTGCAAAAAAATGTAAATTGCTTAGCACAATAGCTAGCATATTGTGAGTTTAGGGGAGAACGATTATTCTTCTCTTTCCCTATTTCTGCCTTGGCCAGAAAGGGGGGAAGCTACATTCATCACTTTCTCACAGCATATTTATTTGCTCATCCCCAAAGTAGCAGAGGTACTAATCTGACTAAGCTATGTTTGACATGCATTGAACAGCATGTTACATGTTCTATCCCAAACATCAACTTTTTTTTATTACTTATATCAAAGATACATAAAAAGCATCCTGGAATTCTTACTTCCCTACCACAACAAACCTGGGTAGGGTTGTTTATATGTTAGACAGTCTTGCCATTCTCTCCCTTGCGGCTACCTGGGCCTCTTCAGACCCAGCTCTCCTGAGGCACACCTGAGTAAAGAAGATTCAGAGGTGAAGGTTGACTTATGATTGAGGAGATGCCTTTTCAGACCCTTATGTAAGCCCTTGTCTTGTTCTTCACTACAACATGTAAAAGAGAGCCTTACATTTAGCATTTTTAGTTGCTTGCACAGTTTTTAAAAATCATTGCTTGTTTCCCATTTGGCTGGAAATGCTGATGTGTATATTCCTTTAGCCAGAAACCTGGTGTGGAGAGAAAGGAGTGTTTGTTTGGCCTTGAATCCCAAACTGTAAGCACTAAATAGATAGTAGCTGTTTTTGTTGTTGTTGGAAGAGCATGCTGTAAGAGGTTTTGAATAGGGAGAGTAAAATGAAGATGATACATGTAATTCTTATCTTTTTCCAAATTTCCATGTGATATGTTTACTTTAAATATGTAAAGGGGATATCTTCAACACTCTGATTAAACAAAATAGTTTAGGAATGATGATACCTGTTTATTTTTTAAGACTAAAACCTTTCGATATATCTTGGACTAAGAATGTTTATTTGCTCTGTGATGTTTCCTCTCAAAGAGAAAGAGTGGAGGTTATTTTGAGAAACAAAATTAATGGCAAAGGATACCATAGAAACTGCACATAGCAACAAGGAAAAATGGTGACTGAACAATGCTGAAAAATACGGAAAGATGAAAGCAAAGATCATGAACAAAGAATACTTACATGATGCAATTATCAGAGTGAGGTTATAAATATGAGAAACTAAAATGAAGTGATTAAAAGAAAAATTAAATTTAATTCAAAGTAAAAGGTATAGGTACAGGAAAAACTGCTATCTTCCATCCCCAGTACTGTTAAGATTTCTAGTTCCCCACAAGGTAGGGTGAATTTCTGATAAAATTGTTCAGAGATCTAAGCCATCGCTAAGTCACATTTTACTAGTTAAGAAGCTGATCCACTCTCTTTATCTTGCCCTATGTGGCCAAGGGCTCCCAGAAGTTGACCTTGCCAAGCATTATTTTACTTTTCCATTTCTTCTCTGCATGCAGCATAGATAAATAAATTGAGACAGGGATGATTACAACCAACCAAGTTGTTTTACTATCCTCTAAATATTAAAAAATACTTTAGGCAGACCCCAGCTCCCTGAAATTGTTTGGATCCTTTTGAATATAAGTGTTTCAATACCCCAGTTCTTTCATTTCTGCTGCTTTATATTTATTCATGCATGCATAAATATTTTTCTGTGTTGGCTTTAAATCAATCTTTTTAATCCTCAAAATCTCTACATCTGATATGAGGGATTAACCAATAATGTATTTATGTCACTTCAAAATTACTTTCAAATTGTGGAAAACTAATTTGAAATTAATGCTGTACCATAGCTAGCAGATCTACTCAAGGCACACAGCAAAACTCAAAATGAAATTAAATGTATATTTAAAATATATTTTTCTAGATATGGGTTTTAAAAAGCTTAAACTTAGATAAAGCCTTATCTAACTTGAATGTGTGAGAGACTGTCAAACTGAGTACTGTACTGAAACCAGTTTCTCTTCTTAAACACAGAACTAGACTACATTTCCCAGCTTACCTTGCTGTTAGATGTGGTCATGTAACTAAACGCTAGACAATAAGTAGAATGTGGGTGAAATGAGGTGTGTCACTTGGAGTTCTGCCTATAAAACCCTCCCACATATGATCCACTGAGATTGCTTCTCTTCTAAGATGGCTGGAATGAAGACCAAGCCTATGGCAAACTTGGGAGACTTGTGCTGAAGATATTAGAGTCACAATATGGAATAAGCTAGAATTCTTATACATACGACTATTTGAAGAATTACCCACTTATTAGGAGCTATCATTCTGGACTTCACATACCATAGCAATAGATATACTTTATGTAATTGCCATGTTAGGCTATTGGATTTTGGAGGTTTATTTGTCATCACCGCATTACTTTAATATAATAAAAGTAAAATAAATCAAAATATGTTATAATAAATTTCCTGCAACATTAAGGTTATCATGCATCTTAAGGGAAAGAGATGTCATTTCAATCCGTGTGCTTTTAGGGAGGCCATTCTCCCAAATGTTGTTTATGTATGTCTAGTATCAGATTGTTTTGGGCTACCTTTTCCAGAATAACAAACAGCCTTAGAAAGTAGAGAAAATACCTCTCTTCAGGCAAGAGGGTAAATGGATTTGCTGTCCAGGAAAATAAAAATAATGTCCCCATCTGAGGTAAGAGTTGGCAATCCTTTTATAAGATTGGTGATACCCAAAGCTTGGACTTCTTCAGTTGGGAAACAACCCACTATGTGTGCAGTGTCCAAAAGGGACCGCCTCTTCATCACTCTTGGAGACTGGAGAGCAAGGGATTCCCAATGAGAACATGAAGCTCAAGCTGCCTGCTACTGATTTCCATTTAATATAAATTAATCATGATATGCTGAGATCCACCAGAATTGTTATAGGAATGATAATGGTAAAATAAAATATGTATTTATGCTTTCTAAGGGATGAAGGAGAGGATGTTCTCCTTTTCATTGAATTGTTTTATTAAAAAATGCACAACATTTAAGAACAGTGTTCACGCTTCGACAAAAGAATACATTCAAAGATAATCACAAGATTACTCAGAGCACTACCTTTTGAGAGTAAATAAGACCTATCATGCAAATTACATTATGAGCACTTGAGAATTTTACACAATTGATTAAATTCTCTCATGTTACTATTGAGAAAGAATGGGAATCCACCAGGCATAAAACTTCTGTGGCTGTGAGTGTGTGTGTGTGTGTGTGTGTGTGTGTGTGTATGTGTAAGTGTGAATGTTTAGTATGCATCTGTATATCAACTTTAATCAAATAGTTTATCACATTGATTTTCTTGGAATAGTAACTGTTCTATTGAAGCAGCCACTGGGGTGGAGAAAAGAAGGATCCAGCAGGTGAGGCTTTACCCATTCCCTTCAATGAGAACAAATGTAGGTTTAACTAGATTATAAAAACACTAAAATTTGCCTTTGAAAAAATATGCCCTGGAGCCCAGAAATAGACCTGCATAAATACAGTCAACCAATCTATTTTTAAAAAGCTAAGGCAGTACAACAGAGTAAAGATGGTCTCTTCAACATACAGCACTGGAACAACTGGACAACAACATGCAAAAAAAAAAAAAAAAGACTCTAGATAGACCTTACACTCATCATAAATATTAACACCAAAAGGATCACAGATATAAATGTAAAATGCAAAACTATAAAACTCCTAGAAGATAACAAAGGAGAAAACTTAGATGACTTTGGAGTTTTTAAAGCAGTGGAAATATTCTGAATTATGCTATTATGGGGGATTCATATCATTATACATTTGTCAAAATGCACAGAATGTACAACATCAAGAGTAACTCTATCGATTTCTCCTTTCATGGTTGTTAGCATTTGCCTTACGTATTGAGGTGCCCTCTGTTGGGTGCATAAACATTTATAATTGGTATATCTTCTTCTTGGATTGATCCTTTGATCATTATGTGGTGTCCCTCCTTATCTCTTGTGACAGTCTTTATTTTAAAGTTTATTTTATCTGATACAAGTATTGCTACTCCAGCTTTCTTTTGATTTCCATTTGCGTGGAATATCTATTTCCATCCCTTCACTTTCAGTCTGTATGTGTCCCTAGGTCTGAAGTGGGTCTCTTGTAGACAGCATATATATGGGTCTTGTTTTTGTATCCATTCAGCCAGTCTGTGTCTTTTGGTTGGGGCATTTAATCCATTTACATTCAAGGTTATTATTAATATGTATGTTCCTATTACCATTTTCTTAATTGTTTTGGGTTTGTTTTTGTGGGTCAACTATGGACTTGGTTAGTAATGATGTGTCAATGTAGGTTCATCAATTGTAAACAGATGTACTACTTTGGTGCAGGATGTCAGTATTGGGGGAAGTTGTATGTGGGTGCAGGCAGGAGGGACAGGAGAACTCTCTATACTTTCTGCTCAAATTTGCTATGAACCTAAAAGTGCTCTAAACTATAAAATCTATTACAAATATATATGCCTTGTAGAAGAGAATGTCTGCAGAATAATGTTTTTATAGTTAATCTCTGCAGCAATGGTCATGCAAATCTAATCGTTTGTTCTCTGTACCACGAAAGTATTTGCTCACCTCCAATCTAATTACTAGAATTACAAAGCCCTCAACACTACCTAGACTGTGGTTTTTTGGTTATTTTGCTGGGATGCCTTTTGATTTAGAGGTTAAAAGTCAAAGTTACAGAATGCAACAAGTTTCTTGAATAATGCCATAAATTCTTCAGTAATCTGAAGAGTTGCCAAGGAAAAAATACAACCGAATCATACCAAATTCTAGTCCTCACATTAATCCTTTTATGGTATGATTCAAACAATGCCTTGAGGAAAAAGGGGGAGAGTCAACAGAAAACCTTACAATCCATTTTGATGCAAAAAGAAAAAAAACGGTCTAGGTGGATTTATCCAAAGTCAGATAAAAGAGAAAAAAATATGTAAGTTCTACAAAAATCTAGTTGATATATACTTTATTAATAGCCACAGAGGTGATAGAAAGAAAAAAAAAGGAATAAAGGTAGAGCATATAAACACAGTATGGAAAAAACTGAAAAAACATTCCAGAAGAAGATATATCTTAAGAGACAGAAGAAATTTTTTACCAAGTAATAATCTACCTCCTGGAAATTAAAGAGAACATGCAATTCACAAAACAAGTGATAAAGGATCAAGTATTAATAGCACAGAATGAACTGACAGAACACTTAATGAAGGAAAAAACTTTCATAGAAAATACACAGCTACAAAAAAGTCAGAAGTTAGAGGATACAACAGTGATATGAAGAGTATAAAAACGTAAAATAGGCGACAAATACAAAGGATACTATTTAGTGCCAGAAATTAGTGTAGTAATGCCTACCTATTGAGTATGAAGGAAAATATTGTGAATTCTGAATTACTTACTCAGGAAGTTGTATTTCATATACAAAGGCATCAGGATGATATATTTAGTATGCAGTAATTCCGGAAATATAATTCTTCACTGATATTCTAGATATTTACAAAATGATCCAAAAAATAGCTCACTTATGAAGAGGATAGTGTTTAGGGGATTTTTGATAGAGTTCCCAAAATTCAAAAACCCACATAATTAATCTAAAGTAAACATGTTCATTCCAGTTTTCCTCCCAGTAAAATTTCAAATATGGGAATGGAACTTCCAACAACACTGGAGGGAAAGTATGCTACTGACTTCTGTGAGAAGTGTCTCTATGCCTAAGAGAGAAGAAAGAGAAACTTCCTCTTTTTCACTTAGATATTTTTCTCCTTTTCATCTCGTTATCTTTGGATGTGACTGAGTTTCCTAAAATTTCTCCAGCTACTTGCTCTAGGTCTGAGGTTAAAGGTAACAGTGGTTCTCCATAACACCATTGAGACCAAGTCCATTGCAATGTTCTTAGATCCTGTGTCATCTGTGAACTTCTAATTATGGCATATATATTTCCTAAGTTTTTAAGGCAATTTGAGTGGGATTTTTAAAACTTACTTCCAAAAGAAGCATCTTACCTCATATCATATGGTGTGAAAGGATTGATAGAGATAAGCACATTCATTAAAATATAGGCTTAACTAAATAACTGTGATGATTGTACTAAGAAATGAATAATATAGTTTATTTTCTGAAAAGGCAAGTTATATAAATGTAAAACATACTAAATGCTGTTAACTATCTCTGGTGATTGTGATAAAAATCCCAGAATATTTTATTAAGAATGAGGAAGAGAGGTTGAAGAAAGTTTTTAATAGTTCATCAATTTTTTTCATCTTCCACATCAGGGAATTAGCAGATATTTTTTTTCCTGAAGTTAATAAAGTAAGAAAGGCAGGTTTAAGTTGTGAGTTAAAGAAAAAAAATTACTTCTGAGTAAATAAAACAGATTATAACTTCTGTGAGGTGCCAAACAGACCACATAACAAAAGAAAGAACAGAGAAAATAAGCAAGTATCAACAAAATATCAGAGAAGATGACAGAATTAAGACTGAACAGATCCTCTGTGAGAGGCAGATTGCTTTGATCTGCCTGCTCCTTGCATGGTCTTGGGCAAATCACTTAACCTGTCCGGGCCTCAGTTTCTCATTTGTAAAATGGAAATGATAGTAATAGTAGTTACCATACATTGTAGTGGGGGATTAAAGGAGTTAAAGCATATAATGATTTGAATGATAATGGCACAAAGTAAGTTTTCAACAAAAGTTAGCTTTTATTGTTGTGGTGGTTCTTCACAAAGCGAAAGCAATGATTATGATTTGTTCTTGGATGACAAATCTCACCATTATAAAGCTGCCAATTTTCACTAAAGTCTTCAATATAACTAAATCAAAATCGTTTTTGCTTTCATCTTTTACATTTGATAAATCTAAACACATATATGTCTATGTATGTATATATGTGTATATATATGTGTGTGTGTATGTGTATATATATATATATATATCTGTGTCAAATTGTTTTGATTATTATAGTAATTCTACCCAGTAGAAGAAAAGAAAACATGGAGAAAATACGGATTTTTTGTTTTCAACAAATGCTGTTGGTTAACTGGCTAGCCATTTGGAAAATAAATCTCTTACCTGGATTATAATAATACTGCCTATGTGGTCTCATCTGTTTTCTGATAGGTACAGTTGTATAAGAGAATACGTGTAGTCCACTACCACATATGAAATTTGCTAGAGTTCTTTCAATATCTTTAGGGGAAATTTTAATGGAAAGAGTAGTTTGCAGCTAAAATGCTAGCATATTTTAAAATGCTCTATTTATTATAGAATATATTGGAAACAGAAGAGATTCTATCAACAGACGCATTGTGCTTTTAGCACCGTCCTTTCTGTAAAATCAGCCAGCTGCCCGCCGTCTTCACGGGGGCATGATTGGACAACTGACGCTTTCAGACGCCTGCTCCTCACATCACAGTGAAGATAAAACCTAGTTGATTGTAAACCATAAGTTTCAGCTGGAATGCTTTCACAAAGGTTTTGTTTTTGATGGCTCAGCTGAGGTCCTTGCGCTTGTCTGAAGTTTCAACTTCACAGTAGCCTGATAACTGTACTTATCCGCAAACTCACAAGCCAAACTGGAATTTTCTGTCATATGTGGTATAAACAGTGCAGGTCAGTGGGACCATGAGAGAAGTTAAAGCATATCATTTAATGTAGGATTCAAAAAGTTGGATTGCATAAATCCAAAGCATTATTCAATTCATTTGTTCAAAAAAAATTTTTTTTGAGCACCTACTAACTGCCATGAGGCTAAATTGGTTAACAAAACTGAGAAGGCCCTGCCCTCTAGTGGGAGGACAGACAATAAACACGTAAAAGAATAAATGCAAATGATGCTAAGCGCTGACTTTTTGATGGCGGTTGCAGTCTTTAATCTTTCAAGATAACATTCTAGAAAAAGAAATCTATTTTTTTCTCTTTTTAAAATACTTGAATATCAATAAATATCCTTTAAATGCTTAATCAACAATACATTATTAGCCATTCAGTATGCTGCACATCTACTGAAAATTTACTAAATAAACTGCCAGTCAAATATGATGTATCTAGAGGTCTTATTTTTCTTAAAATACCGAGAAGTTTGCAACACTTACCTTCTCATATCAGGTAGAACTAAATGAATGCTTAAATTAATAAATAAACCAGTGAATTAGTTTAGAAAATATTTAATAGATGTTTATTCTCATCTCTGAAAGAATATATCTACCTGTTTGAGTTAGGCCTCTTGTCTTTATATTTTACATGACAAAGAGAATTTGCATACCTAGAATGACTATTTGAATAAGCCCCATGTTTTGGATGTGCATAGCGTTCGTATCTCAACAGAAAACCTAAAAGGAACAGTATTTGAATACTTTGAGTTCAAAGTGTTTGTGATTCGTGTTTAGATTAAATAATGCAATAATTACTTTTACTTGAGGGATATACTTATACAAAATGCAATAAGTTACTTCTGTCCAGACAATTTTCCCCAGGTACAAATACAAATGAGTGCACACACTTCCTTTTAACAAATTGAAAACTATCCCTGTATCAACATTGTCCAGCCTTGAATTTGCATACAGGTCTCATGTATTTGATTCAAGTCATATGAAAATATTTATATCTGATTTATAAATATGCGCTGTGACCACAAATGGCATTATTTTGATGTTTGGTATAAGTATAATTTCCAATAAGTAATTTATAATGCTTATATTTTTATTTTGAAAAATCAAGAATATTATAAAGCATGAAATGTTATAAAGTTTGAGATTCATAATGACAGAAAAATTTTAAAAGCTATGCTTCTAACTTGACATTCATATGGAAATATGAGTTATTTTACTTTCAAGGGAAATAGTAAACTGCATCAGTACTTTTTAAATTGTGCTTCGGATGCCTTTTATCAGTTGGAGTCTATAACTGTGCTTTAGAAGAAAGGGGAAGCACGACTTGGGCAAGAAGCACCAAGTGGAAGCCTACTAGACTTCATTATTCACTCTGGGGGGTCTTCTTGGCGTACTCAACCTCTTAAACAGCCTAACGGGAGAAACAGATATGAAATGATAGGAGAACAATTCTTATCCTTTTTTCCTCATGCAGGGAACAGGGATTTCCTCATTTTCAATCCACTGTTCATGCACATCACAGCTTGGAGGTGGGGGAGAAGGTTGAGGGAGACTCCAACAAAAAGAAATTCATTTGCGCTACGGAGTAGAGATGGTCACTTTGGAATGAAGAAAGAAATGAGTTTCTCCTGCAGACTCTTTCTGGGACCCACCAAGGATGCTCTGCAGCTCCCAGGTTGACACCCAAGGCACAGCACTTACTTCCACCTTCTGATGCTTGGTATTTGTTCATCTGCTTCCCTTTCAGCTGCCACCATCCGCAGCCTTAAGCGTGATTCCTTTTCTCTGGCCTAGTGGGGAAAAGAATAACATTTTAAACTTTGAACCAACTCTCCTTCTCCTAAAGCCCATAGTTTTTTTGAGGTTATCGTGCGCAATAAACTCTCTCTCACGTGCAGGGTATAAACATACAAACACACACATACACTCGCAATAAAACAAATAATATATTCTTCAGAAATGTTCACAGTCATTAAAAATTGCTTTTTATTATAGGAGGAGGTAGCTCTGCAGGCAAGGACATAGCAGGGCATGGAAATAGCAGTTGTTGGATAGAAAGTCAGAGGATTGTAGACTCACTTCTCCAGCGCTTCCCCTGAGGATGTGAGCAAACTAGATTTAGAGACCTCAGAAACTCACTAATTGTAAACTACTTGTAAGATTACCTTAATGCCTGGTATTATTAACAATTTCCTTACATTTAGAGATTTAGATTTATTGAAACATTTTCATTATATCGAGCAATAAATGTCATTTACTGTAAAGTTCTACAAATTTTAGCTATTTCCTTAGGATCTATTCCCAGTTGTGGAATAACTGGCTCAAAGGGCTTGATTTGTTTATGTCACTTGATGTTTATGTATTAGCAAATATTTTCCAAAACTATTACAGTATTTGTGCATGTATACAAGCAAGCCGTGAACATATCAGTTTACAGCATTCTCATCATAGTGATTATTTTGAAGTAAAATCATTTCTGTTAACTTGTTGTTAAAGAAAACTAGCAAACACTTCTCCATCCCTGACACACACACAATATCCTAGAATGAGTCTAAAGAAAAGTGTAGAGTTTTACTTCATAGTTTTAAAACAAAGTGAAGAAAAATAGTGCTTGCCTTCTTAAATAAAACATGGTCTAAGTTTAATAAAATAATTCTGATAGAGTAACAATTCATACTTGGTTTCCTCAGCTTTCTATTTCCAGTGATTTCTATGTTAAATAGTGTGCTCTTTAACAGAAAAGCATGCTCTTTATTTTGCAGCAGCAATTAAATAGCTCTTTAATAGATTCCTTAATATTCACCCATATACACAATGTAAAAAATTGTAATTATTTTGCTAATTTATCCTGATATTTCTCTGTGTGCATGGTTGTTTTTTTACTTTGTTTTGTCTTGTTTTTTTTACAAGCTAGCCCCAGGCCCTTTTTTCCTGGATAAAAATGCCTCCCCTGTCTCTAAAATATGAAGTGAACATTTTACTCCTAGAGGCTAGATTAAACCCTTTTCATTACATGTATTAGTTTCTGTGTTGCATAACACGGTATTAACAATTTAATGCTTAAAACAACATAGCTTCATTATCAGTTTTCAGGTCAGGAGTTCAGGTCCTCTGCTCAGGGCCTCACAATTTGGCAGTCTACTTGTTCGCCTGGCTGCTTTCTTTTCTGGAACTCAGGATCCTTTTCCAAACTGACATCGTTGTTGATAGAATTCAGATCCTTGCTGTTGTATCAACTGAGGGCCCCACTTTCTTGCTGGCTGTCAGACAGGGGTTGCTTCAGCTCCTAGAGGCCCTCTTACTCATAGATCCTTGTACTGTGGCCTGCTCACGGGCTGTTTACAACATAGTCACTCACTTCTTCAAAGCCAATAGGAGAAGCTCTTATACCGGTCTACTCAGATGGAGCCTTATATAACCTACTCATGGCAGTGATTATCTCACAACTTTTGTCATATTCTAGTGGCAAGAAGCAAGTCCTAGGTTGTATCATATTCAAAGGGGAAAAGATTTTTAAAAGGCATGTATGATTCAGTAAGGGTCATCTTAGCATTCTGCCTACTGCACTACACAAAAACATGACTGCATTTAACTGCCCTGGGCTCTATCAAATTAAGTGTTGAATACCCCCCCATTCCTGAGTCTTGAGCTGATTCTTCTACCATTCTACTACACTGACCTACCAGAACTAGAGATCTGGTTAGTACATGTAGGCTGTTTTTCTAAATATCTGTCATTAGTTAATTTTTTTCTCATAATCTAGTCTTAATAATTAATAATGCACCTAAACTAAATGGAATGTTTTCTAATTTAGAAAGCACTTTTTTGTAATTTGTTTTAACTTTATCCAAGAATTCAGTAAAATTGAGCAGTATCAGTTCATAAATAAAGGTACTTTTGCTCAGAAGCTAAGCATTACATAATTCGCTCGATTTAGTATAGTGTTGATTGACACCTTGTGATTTTTCTTAGCCTGATAATTTTTTGACTGTCCCCAATTTGAAATGATTAGATAGTGGCCTCCATGTGTTCTTCTGTTGCCTTGGGTCATCAGGTAAGTTACCTCTCATTCTGATTCCATTTGTGCAAAAGGCAAGATAAAGGTTGTCCTTGGACCAACTAGAACTCTGAAAGCTTATACCCATGCAAATAATAAAAAAAGGAAGATTTTAGAAAGATGTAAAATAAAGATGATGACATGGTTTACCAGAAAAAGCAGCAGCTGAGTATAAGCCAAAAGTCAAGAAGTGAAAGTTAAATAGGAAAGAAAACTATGTTGGAAACACACGTCAGCGAGAAGAGAAAGAGAAGGGAAAAAAAGCTTTATTTAAATTTAGAATAAACATTGCTGACTTCATTTCAAGATTATATCAATTTTAAATTTGCTGGCTGTGAATTATAAACACTGGAAGCCACATTTTTAAAGTTATAAATTAGGTGAAGAAATGCTCCCTTCCTTGCCTCAAGTTCTGAGGCTGTTGTGAACTCACATCTACCCTTCACCACTACATATATAAGAACATCCCTGAAAAAAGAACTATCTAATTACAAAGGCTGAATTATACTATTTTATGCTGAAATATATCATTTAGACTGAATTATGCTCTCTTTAATATCAAGAAAAACATTTTAAGTTAAATCAACACAGAATTGTAAATGTTCATGCTAACTTGCATGTAATAATTATTGTGATAAAAAATGCAAAATTTACATTATTCTTCACATGGAAAACATAAGCCTATTCATAGGAAAAGACATAATAAGTTAGAGGCAAGTAGAAATTAACAGAGCTAGTTTAATACATTATAATCATTAAACACAACTGATACTCATTTCTGTACATATTTATTAAAATTGTCATTGGAAAAGAAAACCACAGACTTAGCTATTGTACTCAGCATTAAACCTCAGGACCTCAAAGTTAAACATTCCACCCTAGGATAACATTTGTTTTTGAATTTCACAAAGATAGAATTTCCTTCATTAAATAAGTAATCGAAATAACAAATTTCTAAAGACACCAAGCCTTACAACTTTAAATCTAAGAAATCATAAATAAATATCATCCAAGATTCTATTTCATAATTTGTGATTCATTTTTTCTACAACATACAGTTTATAGAAACAGCTGATAGATTTAACAAACGAATCACGTATGTTCTATTTTACTGTGATTGGTAGATATCAGTCCTTGTGACAAAGACAGAATTGCTGGTGTCCTTGTCTTGCAGGTATCAACAATTTTCCAAATGTTTTCTCAATATTTGAAAGGTCCACCCACTTGAGAAAAGTTTTACCAAGCGATCTCCAAGGACTAGAAGTTATCACAACTATCTGATAATAGAAAAGTCTAAAAGAAAAGCTTACAAGGGGACAGCTGAGCTTCTCTCCCTTCAAAAATTTTTGCAAAAGCTCACCTAGTTGACATCCACATCCTTTTCACTGCCAAGAAGTTTGTCACATTGTTCCCCAATCTGAAAGGAAGTCTATAATGGCAAATATTTTAACTGGGCACACTGGCAACTCCCTCCCTAAAAAAATGGGTTCTATTTGTAAGGTAGCAGAGAAAATGAATACTGGATGAGTGACTAACAGTGTCTGCCACTCCTATGGATGTGCACATGTGTTTCATAGGATTGTATGACTGGTGATAAATGGGCAAAGAAATACAGCAATCTGCTAAGACTGATTACACTGCAGGGGTGGGAATAGAGGTTAGAAGAAATTATTAACTTTTTACACCATTTGTGTACTATTTCACTTATTACAGTAAGAACACATGTCCCTTTTAGTTCAACAAAATGAGTATAAATGAAAAAAATGGATAAAAACATATCATGAAAGAAAAACTGAAAACAATGAAGCATTTACTTTAAGTTGCATTAAACCCTACAGTTTAATGGATCTATTCAATTTAATATTCTATTTAAAATGTTACCCTGAGAGAACCATAGTTCAAAAGGAGTCATGTACCACAATGTTCATTGCAGCTCTATTTACAATAGCCAGGACATGGAAGCAACCTGGGTGTCCATCGACAGGTGAATGAATGGAGAATATGTGGCACATATACACAGTGGAATATTGTTCAGCCATAGGAAGGAACGAAATTGAGTTGTTTGTGGTGAGGTGGATGGACCTATAGTCTGTCATACAGAGTGAAGTAAGTCAGAGGGAGAAAGACAAGTGCTGTATGCTAACACATATATATGGAATCTAAAAAAAAAAAAAAGGTTCTGAGGAGCCTAGGGGCAGGACAGGAATGAAGACGCACGCGTGGAGAGTGGACTTGAGAACACAGGGAGGGGGAAGGGTAAATTGGGATGAAGTGAGAGAGTGGCATGGACATATATACACTACCAAATGTAAAATAGATAGCTAGTGGGAAGCAGCCACGTAGCACAGGGAGATCAGCTCAGTGCTTTGTGACCACCTAGAGGGGTGGGATAGGGAGGATGGGAGGGAGACACAAGAGAGAGGAGATATGGGGATATATGTGTATGTATAGCTGATTCACTTTGTTATACAGCAGAAACTAACACACCACTGTAAAGCTATTATACTCCAATAAAGAGGTTTAAAAAAAATAAAATTAAATTAAGATATACAGTGTAAAAAAAAAAAAAAAACAACAAAAAATAAATAAATAAAATGTTATACTGCTCATAATCATCAGAATACTAAAAACAGATACAGAAACACTGGTAGCCTCTTGGGGAAATAGATAATGAGCAGAAGGAAAAAAATAAGAAATATTAATTTCATTTTATATGCTTCCAGACAATTTTTAAAACCACACACATAATAATTTACTATACAAATAATGAAGACTTAAATTGACAATTCAAAAAACAGATATGATAGAAGGATCAGTGTATGAATAAGCGCCCCCAAAAAGTCAGATGTGTTTGGAGTGGCTGAGTATCTCAGACTGACAGTCTTTGAGGGAGCATATAGTGGGGGAGGGGTTGATGGGCCTGGAAAAGTAGTTGGCAACTCATTATGGAGGAATGTGGACCAACACAAGTACAAGAGTTTAAATTGATCTTGTAGTAAGCAGAGGTTTATGTTGAATTTGGGACAGGTCTGGAATAATGAAAGCCCAATTTTAGGGAAAACAACTAGAGACAAGGTACCAGATGATGAAACAGTGTTCATTTAGTCATACTGAAGTAGAGATTAATGGCTAAGTGTTCATGGTGATGCTGCTGTATTTACTGACATGTTTTCCTTGAAAGTGATGTTGTTAACACAGGAAGAATTGTGGACAAAGGTTCAGAAGACTAAGTGATCTTGGCCTCTTATGTAAGCTGTGACTATTTCAGTATGGTTGAACATGGAGTGTAGGAAGGAGGAAGGCTATGGTCAGGTAGAACATTCTCCACTGTGGTCTCATTAGCAAGGTCTTCTAAGTTGTGAGAAAGAGATTGGATTCCATTCTATGGGCAAAAGGAAGCCACTGAAATTCTTTCGGAAGGGGGTTTTTGTTTGATAACGTTGCTCTGAAAACACATAAAGGGAAGATTAGGATATGGAAAAGTCACATTGGTAACTCTTTGAAGAGTTCCAGAAGAAGATGGTCAGAACTTGAACTACACAGGTAACAGTAGAACTATAGAGAAGATGATGGATACAACATCTCTAAAGGAAACATAATCCAGAGACTTTCCTTATTACCTAAATTGAAAAATCATTCATGCCATTTGCTTCATCTAGTAGATAAAATAACATGTATTAATAATGAGATTTACTCTTTAAAATAGCCATCTTATTTTTTTCCAGCTTTGTAAACTACATCTAGGTGTTGTGAAACAAATGTGTGAAGAAATCTGTATTATAAGTAATGAACCTATGTTTCAATATTGGATAACACATTCCACCATAAACACACTGTACTTAAACCTTTCAAACCATAAAACTGATCAATATGCTTCTTCAGGGTAAAGTTTTAACTTAAAACACCTCTAAACTTTCTGAATAATGCATAATATGGGAGTGCCTATGTTGGTGTTGAAGGTGTTATTTGACCTAACGTTTAAATGTTAAGTAGAATACTAATATCTTAGACTTTTCAAAACACCCCAACACATTGTGTTAACCAGGAGATACCAGGCCATCTTGTGGTAACTAACAACCATGACCTCAATGGCTTAAAACAAACAAATACATATGTGTATTTCTCATTCTGGTTGTAAGTTTGGCTCAGGTTTTTCTCACAATGGGGCTCAGGTAAATGGAGCTTCCTCTCCCTAGTCACCATGGCAGAGGGAAGGGGACATACTATACATTGTCTCTTAATGGCTTCTACCTGGAAGTTACAAATGCTCTCTGCAGTCATATTTCATTTATAAAAGCAAACAGTGAAGACATTTTAAAATTCCATATAGAGATATATAATCTTACCATGTGCCCAGGAAAAAAATGGAGTTAAAGGTCAAGCAAACTAATATCTACCACTGTAACACATTAATTTTCCTTTCAATGAGAAGAGATTTTGATACACTAAAGAAGAAAAGAAAACCCAGGTAGAACAATTTCTATTCATGTACTTAACATGAGCACATTTGGGAAAAGTACACTCAGTAACAGAGATTCGAATGAACATTAAATTTAATGTCACTTTGGCTCTATAGAAATTTTAAATAAGTTAGAAATATAGAAGAGACTAGAACTCTTTTCTCAAAAACCTTTAAAAAAATACACACTTTAGTCCTAGTTGCTAACAAACTCTTACCCAAGCCATTTACATACATGTTCTGTATAACAGACAAGCATATGCCACATTTTAATACTTTTTTACTGGTTGCAAAGAGAAAAATTTCCCTCAAAGGACTAAATTTTAAACAATCTGGGCAGACTTTCAACATGGCAGAGGACTAAGACGTGGAGATCACCTTCCTCCTCACAAATACATCACATACATCTACATATGGAAGAGCTCCTACAGGTCACCTACTGACTGCTGGCAGAAGACCTCAGACGTACCAAAAGACAAGAAACTCCCCACGTACTTGGGTAGGGCAAAAGAAAAAAGAAAAAACAGAGACAAAAGAATAGGGACGGGACCTGCACCTAGGGTAGGGAGCTGTGAGCGAGGAAAAGTTTCCACACACTAGGAAGTCCCTTCACTGGCGGAGACAGGGGGTGGCGGGGGGGAAGCTTCGGAGCCACGGAGGACAGCGCAGCAACAGGGGTGCAGAGGGCAAAGTGGAGAGATTCCCACACAGAGGATCGGTGCCGACCAGCACTCACCAGCCTGAGAGGCTTGTCTGCTCACCCGCCGGGGCTGGGAGCTGAGGCTCGGGCTTCGGAGGTCGGATCGCAGGGAGAGGACTGGGGTTGGCGGCGTGAACACAGCCTGAAGGGGGCTAGTGCGCCACAGCTAGCCGGTAGGGAGTCCGGGAAAAAGTCTGGAGCTGCCTAAGAGGCAAGAGACCATTGTTTTGGGGTGCATGAGGAGAGGGGATTCAGAGCACTGCCTTAAGGGAGCTCCAGAGACAGGCGCGAGCTGCAGTGGTGTAACTATCAGCACAGACCCCAGAGACGGGCATGAGACACTAAGGCCGCTGATGCCACCACCAAGAAGCCTGTGTGCGAGCACAGGTCACTGTCCACACCTCCCCTCCCGGGAGGCTGTGCAGCCCGCCACTGCCAGGGTCCCGTGATCCAGCGACAACTTCCCCGGGAGAACGCACAGCGCGCCTCAGACTGCTGCAATGTCACCTTGGCCTCTGCCGCCGCAGGCTTGCCCCGCATCCGTACCCCTCCCTCCCCCGGCCTGAGTGAGCCAGAGCCCCCTAATCAGCTACCACTTTAACCCTGTCCTGTCTGGGTGGGGAACAGACGCCCTCAGGAGACCTACAGAGGCAGGGCCAAATCCAAAGCTGAACCCCAGGAGCTGTGCGAACAAAGAAAAGGAAATTTCTCCCAGCAGCCTCAGGAGCAGCGGATAAAATCTCCACAATCAACTTGATGTACCCTGCATCTGTGGAATATCTGAATAGACAATGAATTAACCCAAAATTGAGGCAGTGGACTTTGGAAAAAACTGTAGACTTGGGGTCAGCTTTCTGCATCTAATTTGTTCCTGGTTTTATGTTTATCTTAGTTTAGTATTTAGAGCTTTTTATCATTGGTAGATTTGTTTATTGATTTGGTTGCTCTCTTCCTTTTTTCTTTTAAAATATATATATATATATATTTTCCTTTTTCTCATTTTGTGTGTGTGTATGTGTATGCTTCTTTGTGTGATTTTGTCTGCATAGCTTTGCTTTTACGATTTGTCCTAGGGTTATGTCGGTATTTTTGTTTGTTTATTTTGTTTTTTAGTACAGTTTTTAGTGCTTGGTATCATTGGTGGATTTGTTTTTTGGTTTTGTTGCTCTCTTTCTTTCTTTCTAATTACTTATTAAATTTTAATAATATTTTTGTATTTTTTATTTTAAAAACTTTATTTTCTTTTATTTATTTATTTTTCTTTCTGTCTCCCTTTCCTCTGAGCCGTGTGGCTGACAGGGTTTTGGTGCTCGGGCCGGGTGTCAGGCCTAAGCCTCTGAGGTGGGAGAGCCGAGATCAGGATATTGGCCCACCAAAGACTTCCCAGCCCAATGTAATATCAAATGGCGAAAGCTCTCCCAGAGATCTCCATCTCAATGCTAAGACCCAGCTCCACTGAACGACCAGCAAGCTACAGTGCTGGATAGCCCATACCAAACGACTAGCAAGACAGGAAAATAACCTCACCCATTAGCAGAGAGGCTGCCTAAAATCATAATAAGGTCACAGACAACCCAAAACACACCACAGGACGTGGTCCTGCACACCAGAAAGGCAAGATCCAGCCTCATCCACCAGAACACAGGCACCAGTCCCCTCCACCAGGAAGCCTACACAACCCACTGAATCAACCTTACCCACTGGAGCAGACACCAAAAACAATGGGAACTATGAACCTGCAGCCTGCGAAAATGAGACCCCAAACACAGTAAGTTAAGCAAAATGAGAAGACAGAGGCATACACAGACGATGAAGGAGCAAGGTAATAACCCACCAGAACAAAAAAATGAAGAGGAAATAGGCAGTCTAACTGAAAAAGAATTCAAAGTAATGATACTAAAGATGACCCAAAATCTTGGAAATAGAATGGAGAAAATACAAGAAACGTTTAACAAGGACCTAGAAGAACTAAAGAGCAAATAAACAATGATGAACACTACATAATGATCAAGGGATCAATCCAAGGGAAAGATATAACAATTGTAGATATTTATGCACCCAACATAGGGGCACCTCAGTACATAAGGCAAATGCTAACAGCCATAAAAGGGGAAATCAACAGTAACACAATAATAGTAGGGGACTTTAACACCCCACTTTCACCAATGGACAGATCAACCAAAATGAAAGTAAATAAGGAAACACAAGCTTTAAATGCCACATTAAACCAGAGGGATGTAATTGATATTTATAGGACAATTCAGCCAAAAACAACAGAATAAACTTTGTTCTCAAGTGCTCATGGAACATTATTCAGGATAGATCATATCTAGGGTCACAAATCAAGCCTTGGTAAATTTAAGAAAATTGAAATCGTATCAAGTATCTTTTCTGACCACAATGCTATGAAGACTACATATCAATTAGAGGAAAAAAACTGTAAAAAAATACAAACACATGGAGACTAAACAAAACACTACTAAATAACCAAGAAATCACTGCAGAAATCAAAAAGGAAATCAAAAAATACCTAGAAACAAATGACAATGAAAACGTGATGGCCCAAAGTCTATGGGATGTAGCAAAAGCAGTTCTAAGAGGGAAGTTTATAGCAATACAATCTTACCTCAAGAAGCAAGAAAACTCTCAAATAAACAACCTAACCATATGCCTACTGCAATTAGAGAAAGTAGAACCAAAAAAACCCCAAAGTTAGAAGAAGGAAAGAAATCATAAAGATCAGATCAGAAATAAATGAAAAAGAAATGAAGGAAACAATAGCAAAGATCAATAAAACCAAAAGCTGGTTCTTTCAGAAGATAAACAAAATTGATAAACCATTAGCCAGACTCAGCAAGAAAAAAAGGGAAAAGACTCAAGTCAACAGAATTAGAAATGAAAAAGGAGAAGTAACAACTGACACTGCAGAAATACAAAGATCATGAGAGATTACTACAAGCAACTATATGCCAATAAAATGGACAACCTGGAAGAAATGGACAAATTCTTAGAAAAGCACAACCTTCTGAGACTGAACCAGGAAGAAATAGAAAGTAAAACAGACCAATCACAAGCACTGAAATTGAAACTGTGATTAAAAATCTTCCAACAAACAAAAGCCCAGGACCAGATGGCTTCACAGGCGAATTCTATCAAACATTTAGAGAAGAGCTAACACCTATCCTTCTCAAACTCTTCCAAAATATAGCAGACGGAGGAATACTCCCAAACTCATTCTACGAGGCCACCATCACCTTGATACCAAAACCAGACAAAGATGTCACCAAGAAAGAAAACTACAGGCCAATATCACTGATGAACATAGATGCAAAAATCCTTGACAAAATACTAGCAAACAGAATCCAACAGCACATTAAAAGGACCATACACCATGATCAAGTGGGGTTTAGCCAGGAATGCAAGGATTCTTCAATATACACAAATCAATCAATGTGATAAACCATATTAACAAAATGAAGGATAAAAACCATATGATAATAGATGCAGAAAAAGCTTTCAATAAAATTCAACACCCATTTATGAAAAAACCCTCCAGAAAGTAGGCATAGAGGAAAATTACCTCAACATAATAAAGGCCATATATGACAAACCCACAGCCACACTGTTCTCAATGAAAAACTGAAACCACTTCCACTAAGATCAGGAATAAGACAAGGTTGCCCACTCTCGCCATTATTATTCAACATAGTTTGGAAGTCCTAGCCATGACAATCAGAGAAGAAAAAGAAATAAAAGGAGTCCAAATTGGAAAAGAAGAAGTAAAACTGTCACTGTTTGCAGATGACATAATACTATACGTAGAGAATCCTAAAGATGTTACCAGAAAACTACTAGAGCTAGTCAGTGAATTTGGTAAAGTAGCAGGATACAAAATTAATGCCAGAAATCTTGCATTCCTATATACTAATGATGAAAAATCTGAAAGAGAAATTAAGGAAACACTCAAATTTACCACTGCAACAAAAAGAATAAAATACATAGGAATAAACCTACCTAAGGAGACAAAAGACCTGTATGCAGAAAACTATAAGACACTGATGAAAGAAATTAAAGATGATACAAACAGATGGAGAGATATACCATGTTCCTGGATTGGAAGAATCAACATTATGAAAATGACTATACTACCCTAAGCAATCTACAGATTCAATGCAATCCCTATCAAACTACCAATGGCATTTTTCACAGAACTAGAATAAAAAATTCCACAATTTGTATGGAAACACAAAAGGCCCTAAATAGCCAAAGCAATCCTGAGAAAGAAAAACGGAGCTGGAGGAATCAGGCTCCCTGACTTCAGACTATACTACAAAGCTACATTAATCAAGATAGTATGGTACTGGCACAAAAACAGAAATATAGATCAATGGAACAGGATAGAATGCCCAGAGATAAACTCACGCACATATGGTCACCTTATCTTTGATAAAGGAGGGAAGAATATACAATGGAGAAAAGACAGCCTCTTCAATAATGCTGCTGTGAAAACTGGACAGCTACTTGTAAAAGAATGAAATTAGAACAATCCCTGACACCATACACAAAAATAAACTCAAAATGGATTAAAGACCTAAATGTAAGGCCAGACACTATAAAACTCTTTGAGGAAAACATAGGCAGAACACTCTATGACATAAATCACAGCAAGATCCTTTTTTTGACCCATGTCCTAGAGAAATGGAAATAAAAACAAAAATAAACAAATGGGACCTAATGAAACTTAAAAGCTTTTGCACAGCAAAGGAAACCATAAACGAGATGAAAAGACAACCCTCAGAATGGGAGAAAATATTGCAAAGGAAGAACTGACAAAGGATTCATCTCCAAAATATTCAAGCAGTTCATGCAGCTCAATATCAAAAAAACAAACAATCCAATCCAAAACTGGGCAGAAGACCTAAATAGACATACCTCCAAAGAAGATATACAGATTGCCAACAAACACATGAAAGCATGCTCAGTATCACTAATCATTAGAGAAATGTAAATCAAAACTACAATGAGGTATCATCTCACACTGGTCAAAATGGCCATCATCAAAAAATCTACAAACAATAAACGCTGGAGAGGGTGTGTAGAAAAGGGAACCTCCTTGCACTGTTGGTGGGAATGTAAATTGATACAGCCACTATGGAGAGCAGTATGGAGGTTCCTTAAAAAAGTAAAAATAGAACTACCATATGACCCAGCAATCCCCCTACTGGGTATATACCCTGAGAAAACCATAATTCAAAAAGAGTCATGTACCACAGTGTTCATTGAAGCTCTGTTTACAATATCCAGGACTTGGAAGCAACCTAAGTGTCCATCGACTGATGAATGGATAAAGAAGATGTGGCACATATATACAATGGAATATTACTCAGCCATAAAAAGAAACGAAACTGAGTTATCTGTAGTGAGGTGGATGGACCTAGAAACTGTCATACAGAGTGAAGTAAGTCAGAAAGAGAAAAACAAATACTGTAAGCTAACCCATATATATGGAATCTAAAAAAAAAAAAAAAGGCTTGAAGAACGTAGGGGCAGGACAGGAATAAAGAAACAGACATAGAGAATGGACTTGAGGATACGGGGATGGGGAAGGGTACGGTGGGACGAAGTGAGAGAGTGGCATGGACATACATACACTACCAAACGTAAAATAGATAGCTAGTGGGAAACAGCCGCATAGCACAGGGAGATCAGCTCCGTGCTTTTTGTCCACCTAGAGGCGTGGGATAGGGGAGGGGGGAGGGAGTCGCAAGACGGAGGAGATATGGGGTATATGTACACATATATCTGATTCACTTTGTTATACAGCAGAAAGTAACACACCATTGTAAAGCATTATACTCCTATCAAGATGTTAAAAAAATAAAATAAACAGAATCTGAACAATAATTTTATATAATATTATCTGAAAACGTTATTTTTGCAGTTTTAATTACTACACTTTCATGAATCTCTAAAATGAGAAGGATTGGTGAAAAACAAAACTTTACATAATGTGGTGCAGCATACCAATAAGCATCTGCTTAATCTTTTATTCAGGCCATAAGTAAAGAAAATAAAAACAGGTGGTATCCTTTCTGTTCAGCTAATAAGTGTACCATTTTCGAAAAGGCAGATGCATTTGTTAATGTCAAGACTTTTAGAGCCCTTAGATATTATTAATGTTATGATATAATAATAGTAACTATATACTGAGTACTTTCTTGCTGTCAGGCATGGTAGGTATTTTACATATATAAGTTTTTTAATATGTAGAGAACATCCCCTGGGTTAAGTTTCACATTCCAGGTTTTTTATATCAGTTTTTTTGAGATATAATTTATATAACATAAAATTCATTTTTCAAAGTGTGCAATTCAGCATTTTTAGTAGATTGACAGAATTGTGCAACCATCACCAATATCTAATTTTAAAATATCATCATCATCCCTAAAGAAACCCCACACCCATTAGCAGTCACTTCCCATTCCTGCCACAATGTAGCCCCCGGCAAACATCAATCTACTTTTTGTCTCTATGGGTTTGCCTATTCTGAATATTTCATGTAAATGGAATCTTTTGTACCTGGATTCTTTCACTTAGAATGTTTTCAAGGTTCATCCATGTTGTAGTGTGTATCAGTAGTTTATTCCTTTTTACGGCTGAATAATACTCCATTGTATGGATAGACCGCAATTTGTTTATACCTTCACCAGTGATAGACATTTGGACTGTTTCTACGTTTTGGTTATCATTAATGTTGATGTGAACATTTGTCCTTAAGTTCTTGCATGAACATATTTTTAAAATTTTCTTGGTATATACCTAAGAATAGAATTGCTGGTAACTCTATGTTTACTTTTGGAGGAGCTGACAAACTATTTTCCATGTTGTCAGCACCATTTATATTCCCATCAGTAGGGTATAATAGTTCCAATTTCTTTATAACGTCGGCAATACTTATTTTTTTACAATTTTTATTGGTGCATAGTTGATTTACAATGTTGTGGAGTATTAATAATATGGTGGATTTTGACCTGGGTGATTGTGAAACACGTACAGAGGTACATATCATTTGCACGCACATTTCTGAATGTGTATCATACAATGATTGTCAAAAAATCTTTAGAGTTTATATAATTAAAGATAAGGTAACATATAAGTTTTTACATAAGAAACAATTTTATAAAGTTCCTATTGTAAAAATGTGTTTAAATTAGTTTACATAAATTATTTCTAGGCAATCTACTTATTTCAATCAAGTTGGACACAAAACTAATTACATATAAAAAGAAAACAGACATATTGGGAGGAGGGCAGAATTTGCGGAAAAAAGCTGGATATAGATGTGCCACAACTGATTATAAACCAGGTATTTTCTATCTCTGTTCCCAGTATGTACATGACCCACTCACCCTTCCCCCCACTCCACGTCACTTTGCTTTTTCTTTTTTGTGTGCCTTTCTAAACGTTACAGAGAGAGGTCAGGGAATTCGGATAACAAACTGCACTTCAAAATACTATATGAAAAATCAGATCAGATGGGCACTGACTGTGCCACCCCACTAGGGATGGATATGCCTTACTATAAGGGGCTGCAAACTGCCAACCCATGCCCCAAACATACACAAACACACACACCTTCTTCAGAAGCATCTTTGTTGTTCCATCAGCCTCGAGCCTTGCACATTAGAAACTTGCTTCTGTCTCACTGTCTTACTTCTTCCTCAAACATGTTAGAGGTATGGTGACATGGTAAGGGATAAGGGTAGAGTCTAAAATCATTTTTGACTCAGCTGCTTTATTTTAAATAGAGGGAGAGAGGACTGTAACATAATTGACTAATCTCCACTGAGTCCTTATAACGTAATAGATAGTGATCTAAGGGCCCTTTGTGTATTAACTCATTTAATCCTCTTAAAAATTCTTTGAGTTATTTATGGTTCTAAGTTTATAGATGAAAAAGCAAAGGCATAAACTGTTGTGATATCTTGTCCAAAGTTACACAGCTAGTAAATGATAAAACTGGAAATTAAACATGGGTAATCTGGCTCTAGGCAACCCACTCTCTTAATAATACTTCCTCTTAATTATTAAAATAATAAAAAAAATCTTTTTCTGGCTTTGTCATACTTTCCAGAATAATGCCATTAGTAATGCATTTTTAAACCAAAAGGAAGTTAATGGTGAACCTAACTACAGTTATTACATTTTTCCCTTTCACCTTTTTTCTTTTTCCAAAAGAATAAAAACATTATAACTTTCAATAGAAAAATTATGTTATTTTGTGATCCTTCTCAAACACTTATTTACTTACTTTTTAATGACAATGATATATTTTGGTTTGTTTTTGGTTAAGCCCAGAGTGTACAGTAATGTAGTTTATTTTAGCCTGTCATCTTCTAATAACCAGCCTTATACAATAATAGATTTTGCTAGTCAAATATGATTTCTTAGTACTCCTATGTTAGTCATTAACACAAAAACCAAGCATTACTAATTCTGCCCCTGGAACTTAGTAAGTTGTAATTCCCTCATCACACTAAAATGAGGCGTGGCCATAGGACTTGTTTTTTCCAACATGTGTTACCTGACAGCAGAGCTTTATAAGCCAGTATGATACACCAAATTCTTTTCTCTCTATCAAAGTGACAGTTTTAGTTGATGGATGATCTGTTGGCATGGGTTCAAGATTGAGAACAACATGCAGCAGGGCCCCAGTCAACACTAATGGACATGAAACACGGAAAAAAATAAATTTTTGTTGAAATTTTTGGACTGTTTGTTGTCACAGCATAACCTAGATTATCCAGACAGATACATACTCTATTACTAGAACAGATAAATACATGATTCTCAAAAGAAAATATTTGCTTCTACAATAGTACCTTCTTAGTAACATTCTGCCTCTGAATGTGTTATGCTGTTTTAATAACTTCTAGATACTAACAAAGTAACTTCTTGGATTTATAGAATATGATTTATAATATAAAATCATACATATCAACTTAGTATCTTCTTGTAGAGCAAGGAGCAAATAACTCAAATTGTTAAAATAGTTTTATGACCATAAAGAATCCCTATTCTCTATTATTTCTGTACTTTCATACTGTAATGCAGTACTAATGTCGCATTGACTTGTTATATAGAAAGATAGAGTTTAGAAATTTCCATTTTTTTCTCTCCACTTTTCTACCTTCTTTTTTTAATCAAGGTAGTTTTTCTTGAAATGGCTTTGTTTTGTGGCATCTTCTTTCCAGCATAAGGGATTCAAGATAAAAATTCATGTTTCAAAAACATTTTCACACATTTCCTAAACCCAGTATTGTTAATTGCTTTTATAATCACAGTACTTTACTGTCATTATTGCTGTCATTTGTTGAAGAAATGAAGCTCAGATAAATCACTGACTCAGTAGACAATAGTTCATAGATGACAAAATTCAAAGTAGTTCAGCTTGTCCATGCCTGAACAAGTAAAAAAAACTGAGCTTTCATTTTATAAAAAAAAGTATCAGATCATTCTTTAAAATGTTGGGAAACCATTGTATTACAAATGCTTTTTTGTTCTTGGCAGACAACCTGACTCTAAGTGGAAGTTCACTCAAGTAGAATTCAAATTTGCATATTCTAATGCACTGCAGGAATTTCTACTTTACTAAAACTAAAAAATCACTATATCTCTATTTTCTATAAGTGGATCTTATGGTACATGCATAATGTTACTGCCACAAAGTTATACAATATGCAATATTATTCTACTCACAACACATTAAGATCCTCCATGCTAGTCATTTGTTAGGTAATATATCACATCGCCCAGTGGTCACTGTTTTGAAGCATATAACAGAAAACCATATAGATATTTTAACATATAAGCAGAAAAGAAATGGAGCTATATCTCAGCATGATGACTTTAATCTACAGTTTCTTAGTGTTTATGTTTGGAATATTACACAAAGAATGGATGGCTATTTATTTATATGCATCCTCAGTTTTGTATCCATATTCTATTTCTAACTATGCTTGTAATTGACATTGTGACTGTGTCTGAATTCAATACTTTCTAATGACTATAATGACATCAAATTCATCCTTGCATGAGCACTGTGCCTGTGTAAGTACTGAAAGCACTAACTGTAAGAATGAAATTGAGGTTGAAAAAGAATCCTAGAATTTCCATTAAAAGGATTATTGAGTATAAGATGACTTCAAAAGTTAAAGAAAGTTCCCAGAAGCATCAACGTAGCAGAGGAAGAATGGTATGCTCTAGCATGGATTAACAGTAATAAATATTATAGTTCTGGTTGAATATGAATCTGTAAGAAATTTTTCTTCAGTACAGAGAAGGATAACAAATATTAAAAGTATATCTACCAGGCATTTTACATAGATAACTGTTTGCCATTGGTTCCCAGAGTAATTTTAACTACATGTAACTGTTATAAACTACATGTATCTTTAAAAAAGTGATCAATTTTGCTATATAAATTATCTTCTCACTTTTAATTTAACATTCAAGAGACTGTAAGTTGACTATTTGGCGAGTTTTCACATGAATCGCTATCTAATATTTGACATGTAATTCAACCGAATCTTTCTAATCTGAATTTTCATGTAAAAGGTATGTGGTGTGGGCATCAAAAATATTACAATAAAAGTTAGGACATAAGTAAAATATACTTGTTTGAACACACATACTTATAAGTCCTTATTGATGTATTTATTTCCTGCCATGCTCTGCTGTTAGGTCTCTTAAATAGCTTAACACCAGAATCTTAGATTATCTGTGTATCAGTTTAATGGAAAACTCTAAGCTTTTCAGAGACAAGTGATACAGAAATAATACTGATTTATTTAAGTACAAATTAATTCAATGTGTTATTCAGTGATACAAAATAAAATATAATGCATATTATATATGTATAAATGTATGCATAAATATTATAAATACTATAAGACTATTTCTGAAACTCAAAAATGAGGTCCAAAAATGATAAAGAAAAGCAAAACATTATTAATAAGTAGCAATTATGCTGCTGAAACCCTGAAATGAACATCCTGTATTTATTGCTTTTCTACCCTCCTACTAAATTTTGCCAATTAGATACAGAAGGTCATGGGAAGACTCAAAGCACATTTATAAGGGTAATTGTACTGAAAGCAATCCAATTATGTTTAAATGCTTCCGTAATATTATCATTCTTATGGAAGCCTCTGTTACACCAGCTTCATATAGGAGACAGAGCAGATGCTGCTTTCCATTTACCTACTTCCCCTCATTCTACTAAGTCTGGAATGTAGTCCAGTCAGGATATTATTCAGTACAGACTGTCTTGGCACCAATCTCCTTAAGTTAAATTCATTGGCTATATATAGATGCCCAGGATTAATGTATAACGGATTGGAAAATGATGAGTTATTTCAAGTATTTTCTACATCATCAGCATAAGATGGATAATTCTATGCCTGTATTATACAACTTCAGCTCTCCAAATATTCCTTTATGAGGAATAATATCTGGCAAGTTGTTATGGTTTGTTACGTTTATTGCAAAAGATGATCCTAGTCCAACCTTCTTTGATTCTTTTTTTTTTGAGTGTTATGTGTTCTAAGTTATCAAAAACAGTCATAAGAAAGTAACTTGTGTTATCTAGAAAAATGTTCTTATTCTAAAAGAATTTGAATTGCAAGAACAAATGATTTGTTCTTTAAATTATAAAAATATAATTTAAATATTTTATTCCTCATATTTCTTCTAAGATTCAATCATAGGGATATATTTGTTTTTCTTCTGCTGAGACACGACAAAATATAAACATCCACTAAGGATATGGATAGTTGAAAAACAGCAAAAAATAGATTATGCTAAATTTTGTCTGAATTTGTATACTTCAAGTGATTTATACCATTAAAACTTTGCACATATAACTTTCATTTTCAAGTAGCATATTGAATCCTATTTAATATAATGCACACAATGTAATTGAGTGTAATATATGGATACATAATTTTATTCCCCATGAAACTGCTAGAGATATGATGCTAAAAAACCTAACAATCCCAATTTCTCAATGTCAGAGTTTTTAACATTCCTTCTCTCTAACTTTGGATTAATGACTTAACATGTCTCTTAGAAAAACTGAATGAACCGTTGCCACTACTGCAGACAACCAAACAATATGCATTCTGCACCATGTTAATGATAAAACTTTATCTTGATCTAGTAGCTCACACTTGCTGTCTCAATGAATGACTTAGTATCAACTTACTCTAAAACTGAAATCAGTTTTTGATATATATTCTCCAATGTCTAATTGGTTTATATCCAACAACTGTATCCAGCATGCTAACATGTTTAGTTACCTCAGGGTATATCTTACAACTAATTTAGCTTTTGATCCTTTACCGGGAAGTCAAATTGCTTAAAATGAAATGTTTTATGGGCCCTGGTGAGTGATAATATTTGTTATGAAAATGGTTCAGGATAAAATTATTGAGACCATCTAGTGTGGAATAAGCCTTTAAGCCCTCACTCATTTTCATGTTGGAGCAGATGCAGAATTATTTGCCAAGGAAATGCCAGGTCCTGAATTTTTCCTCTTGCTATCCTCATGCAAATATAGGCTAGCAACTTTAGACAAAATTCCAGGTTTTGAAATCTATTTCCTTTTCAGATGTCAACTATCCTTAGATGATTATAAAGCATATGGGCCTATCTTTAATCAACAGAATGGCCACTGGGTCTCTAGATTTCTACAGACTATACAGTCTCATACTCTTTGTTCCTCAATATTAGGAAAAACAAAAAGGAACAAAAAACCACGGTTGCTATTAATAGGGTTGCTCTTGGAGGATGTGTTGGATCATGTATCACCCTTTTTATGTTGACAATAGTACTTTATAGGGAGCCAGAGTCTCTGAGGATTGCATTTGGATCTCAGTGTTTCAACATCTTGAACAATTGCTTTTATTGGACTTCCCTACGGCATGGTGCTCAGCATGGATTGATTAATGCTGTAGGAGCCATCGTATAAAGTCTGCCGTTATAATAATTTCATGGATTTTTAAAGGATACTGTCTATTACATCACACAGTGGTCCCTTCAAGAGGTATCAGGGAAAATTTTATCCAGAATTTTAATTTTGAAATATCAGAAAAATTTTTATTTTATGATTACTTTGAATCTTAAGATTATGTTTCTCCCTTCACTTTAGTTTCTGAGAATCTTAGAGCTCCGTCTTTACCTAGAACTAACAACATATTAAGAGTTCTGTTATTTTATTTGGGTACTAACTTTGTATTTTTCTTCAAATTAGCACTTTTGTTGGTAATTTATCATAGAGTTCACTCTTATCAACATCCTTTCCTTTTCTTTTCTTTTTTGGCCACGTCCTGTGGCATGCAGGATCTTAGTTCCCTGACCAAGGATCAAACCCATGCCCCCTGTAGTGGAAGTGTGGAGTCTTAGCCACTGGATGGCCAGGGAAGTCCCCTTAATTCACTTTTTAAAATTTACTTTTTAAAAAACCAAATTAACACTTTGGGCAGGGGCTATAAGAGGTTTCCCTTATAGCCCCTGACCACACACATGAATAGCCCCCCTCACATTATCAACATTCCCCCACCAGAGGGGCACCAGAGTATTTTAACTTCTCTAAAAATCCTCTGGATTCTGCTTTTTCATTCCTACCCCCCACCCAACACATGGCAACCACCCATCATTTTACTATCTCCATAGTTTTGCCTTTTCCAGAATGTTACATAGTTGTAACAACCTTCCTTTTTAAAAAGTAGCCAATAAAATGTTAAGAACTAAATATTAACCTAGAATTAGCAATTTTAAAAATTTATATTATTTGGTTTACTTACTAACATTAGTCTAATCATTTGTCTTTCAAAATGATCACTGTCATTTACTTTGACCTTAGTGTACATTTTTGTCAACTGCTTTAAAAAAAAAAACTTAGAAATTGAATGCATAAAATATCATATCCAAACCAAGATTCATTCATTCATGCACGCATTCGTTGAATAAAAATACTGTGAAAACTCATCCTGTGCCAGGCACTGTGCTGAGTGTTGAGTTACAAAAATGAATAGAACCTCACATAAATATAGTCAGCTGATCCTTGACAAAGGAGCAAAGGCAATACAATGGAGCAAAGATAATCTTTTTGATAAATGGTGCTGGAACAATGGGACATTCACGGGCAAAAAAAAAAAAAAAAAAAGAATCTAGACATGGAACTTACATCCTTCACAAAAATTAACTCAGAATTGATCACAGACCTAAATGTAAAATGCAAAATAATAAAACTCCTAGAAGATAACACAGGAGAAAACCTAGATGCCCTTGTGTATGGTGATGACTTTTTAAATACACCACCAAGAGCATGATCCATGAAAGAAATAATCAATAAGCTAGACTTCATTAAAACTAATACTTCTGCTTCACAAAAGACACTGTCAAGAGAATAAGACCATCTACAGATGGAGAGAAAATATTTACAAAAGACATATCTGATAAATGTCTGTTATCCAAAAAGAACACTTAAAACTCAACAATAAGAAAATAAATACCCTGATATAAAAATGGGCCAAAGACTTTAACAGACAAGTCTTCAAATAAGTATGTGAAAAGATACTCCACATTATGTGTCACCAGGGAAAGGCAAATTAAAACAACAATGAGATACCACTACACACCTTTTAGAATGGCCCCAAATCTAAAACACTGACACCAAGTACTGCTGAAGAGATGAAGCAACAGTACTCTCATTCATTTCTGGTGGGAGTGCAAAATAGTACAGCCACTTTGGAAGACAGTTTGGCAGTCTTCCAAAACTAAACATATTCTTGCCATATGATCCAGCAATTGTGCTCCTTGGTATTTACCCAAAGGAGTTGAAAACTTATGTCCACACAAAAACCTACACATGGATGTTTATAGCAGCTTTATTCATAACTGCCAAAACTTGGAAGCAGCCAAGATGTCCTTCAGCAGGTGAATGGATAAATAAACTGTGGTACATCCAGACAATGGAATGTTATTCAGCACTAAAAAGAATGAGCTACCAAGCCATGAAATGATGAAAGAACTTTAAATTCATATTACTAAATGAAAGAAGCCAATCTGAAAATATTATGTACTGTATAATTATATAGTACATATAGAACTATATGTACAGTGTAGTAACTGTATATGTACAGTAACTATATATACAGTACAGTAACTATATGACATTCTAGTTAAGGCAAAACTATAGAGACAATAAAAAGATCAGATCAGTGCTTTCCAGGGGATTGGGGTTTGGGCAGAAGGGAGATGAATAGGCAGAGCACAGAGGATTTTTAAGGCAGTTAAAATATTGTGTATGGTACCATAATGATGATACATTTGTCCAAACCCATATAAAATGTAAAACAATAAGAGTGAACCATAATGTAAACTAGGGATTTTGATGATTATGATGCATTGACATAGGTTCATCCAAATGTATCATCTTGGTGAGTGATGTTGATAATGAGGGAGGCTATGCATGCATATGGTCAGGGAGTAAACGGGAAATCTCTGTATCTTCCCCTCAGTTTTGTTTTGAACCTGAAGCTGCTCTAAAAATATAAAGTCTTAATAAAAAATTAAAATAAAAAAGAGGAAAAATGAATGACACAATCAATTTCTCTAAGGAGTTCACAGTTCAAAGGAGCAGACAGGTAAGTGAACAAGCATTAACATGTGGTAAGCCAGACCACAGCAGAGTCAAACATGGGGTGCTAATGAATAGAGGAGGGATATGTAACCCACTGTGACTCCAATAGATTGGGTCAAGAAACAATTTCCTGGAGATGGTGACGTAGCTGAATCTTGTAACCACCATTTTGACAATACTGATAAGTTCTGCTACTTCTTTCAGGACATTTACTTACATTAAAATTCATCATAATTTAACTCCCATGATTTCTAATTGTATTCCACCCCAACTACCCCAAGTCATGGTTATATAGAAAAGGCAAATTAATCAAACCAGAATTAGAAGGTCTGCACTAGTTCAGCCATTTTTCCTGCAAATTTTTATAACAGGAAAAAGAAATTGTACCAAAAGCACAGAAATTATTTCCAAGTTTGCTTTTATTTAGTTATCCACTATAGATATGAATGGTATTAATTATGGCCCATCCCGTATTGGTATATTTATATTTTGATACATATTTTTGGTGAGACGTGATCATAAGTCAATCTATCATTAATTTCCAGCTAACTAATCTCTAATACTTTCAATTTATTGTTAAGGTCAATATCCTTTGAGCAAAACCATGCTTGAGAAGCATTAGGTCACTCTTTTTCAGAGTTGCTTTTCAGGCTTAAGCAAACAAATGAACAAAAAACTTGATTTTTACAGAAGCAAGTAGAATCCTTAAAAATATCAGGCTGAAGAACTTTGATTCAACTTAATAGCCTAAAGGAAACATTTAGGAATAGCTTCTTTTAGATGCATACGAAGGTCATTTCTTCCATTACTTGAAAAATACAGTGTTGTTAGATTGTGTAGTTGTAGCCTACAGGCAAAATAGTGAATAATTTATTGAAACATACAACCTTAGCTCTAAAATTTTTGTTATAATCTTTCATTATTTTATTGATATGAAACGCCTATAATGTTAATACTATTATAAAATTATAACCACATTGAATTTTAATCTGTAGTTGCATCTATATAATTATATTATAACCAGATCAGTCATAAGTCCTTAAAATAGTATTATATTTGCATAATGGTTAAATTTTGTTTTTTTAAGTATTTAATATTTAATTTTTCAGCTTGAGTAGGATGATACCTACTCAAAGATAACAAAAATAAGGTAGCTTGAACAAAATATTACAAATATGAATTATCCACCATTTAACTACTTTGGTGTAGCTTGCAATATTTTGACATACTGACATTTCAAATCCACGTAATATCTAATGACTACTTTGTACAATTTCTTCAGCTTTAACTAAACTATAGGCTGTAAACCAATGGCTTCTTGACACAGCATTTTATGTAACTTACTTTTCTTGTATTATATGCCTTTTGTTCTGTTGCAATTGCTTATTGCTTCCATTACAGTAATTACCATTCTTCATTTTCTCTCACAGAAGATTTCCTGCACTTCCTATTACTTAAAACATAATTTTATAAATGACAATAACCAAAGAGGAAAGGAGAAAGTATAGAGCTTTTAGTTCTGGTCATAAAACTACCACTTGTTGGTTTTCTCCTCAATTGATTGTGTTCATTGTAACAAATTCAGGATCACTCCTGAAGAGATGGTCATATGAAGAATGAAATCCCTGGTAAGTGGGACATGTTACAGGAAGCACATAACTGAAATCAGCACTCGCTGAGCTCATGTTGTTTTGCATGCTAGATACAAAGGTAAGAACAAGCATCTCCCAATCTAGTGAGGTTTTCTCAAAGTTTGGTCCCAGAGCCTATAGCATCAGCTTCATCTGAGAAGCAGTTAAAAATGCAAAATCAAACTCTAGAGTTAGGACCTAGTAACCTGTGTTTTAACAAACCCCCCCCCCCTGAGGTTTATGATGTGCGCTAAAGCTTGAGAACCACTGCTTTACCAGATGCTCTTATAGATCACCTTCCTTTCTCACAAAGCACTTATCTGAATAAAGTGAAATGATACATGTTTATTAATACATGGGGCTTCTTCATGACCTTTCCCCAACTAGTCTGCAAGCTCCCCTGGAACAGGGACCTCTGTGCTTGCTCATCATGAATCTCCAGAGTCCTGCAGTGTCACTTAGCTCTCTGCAACGTTATCTTTGGTGAATGGCATCATGCATTTGAACTTGACTCTTAAAGGTAGATATTACATAAATACACAAACAAATTACAAGGAAGATTATATCAAATATTAAAGTCAAATGTGAGGGTAAAAATAGATTTGGCCTTTCACTTTATGTGCCTTAGACATATCTTGTCTTACTTGGTAAGATGCAACATTGAGGTCAAAGGCATTTTCCTACGTTTACTATAATTAGGCTAATGTTTATAGTAATACAGTACAGTTTCACTATATATAATATATACATATATTATTTGCTTTATTTATTATAACATATAAAAGTGTTTAAGTTTATATAATATAGTTTAAAATGCTTTCACATTGATTGGTTCTTTGATCAAATGGTGGGAACAATATTTTTAAAATATGAGTAGTTTTTGAGGCAAAATATAAAAAGAAGTCACCAACAAAAGGAGTCTATTGAGAAGCATTAGCTCACATTGTTTCAGAGTTGCTTTTGAAGACTTAATGTCAAAATAATATGATATTTTAAAAATTTGCACCTTGCATGAGTTATATCCATAATCTAATTCATGTGCTTCATTCTTTAACATAACTTTAAAAAGATTCATGCAGCTATCTTTCCAAATACTTTCTCCCTTGGCTCTTGGTCTGTTCATTTTTCTGATCCTTGATGAGAGTATGCATAGAAAAGCAAGGTAATTTCATAAGAATAAGATGCATCATCTTAATTCTGTATTTACAGATTTTCTAAGTAATACTTAGAAATAATATGTGTAGGTTACTATTCATCCTTACCTTTAAAGCACTTACAGAAAAAAAAAAGAACTGTCAACACAAATGTAAGTGCAATTATCTATGACATGCAGTATCAGGTCTGCCCTTGACATTCGCAAGATCAAGACAAGAGGAAATGGAGGTTCAAATTCCATATGTCTAAATATGTAAATGTTACATGAAACTCAAAACAACAAAGAGTTAAATATGCTCTAATCTCTTCCTTTATAAAAGGCACTCCTCAAAATTACCTGGAAGGACAGAATTTAGTGCCTAAATGTGGCTGTGTAGTGTGCCCCTCCTCCTCCTCCAGCCCGGGCTCAGTCTTATACTATAGCAGAGCACCCCAGCTGCGACTAACAGATCTGTCCAAAGTCTCCACGTACAACCTCCCCTTGGCCGACACTTGAGCCTGGAGGTACCCACAACAGTGGTATATAATCCACCCTAGAGAGGACCCAGGCAGGCTGTGGACACAGATTAGGAGCCATTTGGGTACAAAATTCCAGTGCACAGGAACAAGTACCATGGTCTGCAAGGTGATGCATGGGCTCTGAATGCACACATCTCAACAGGCCCAGGGATGCCTCAGCTCACGGACAGACGCAGCTGGAAGGAGACCAGAGTGTGGGCCCTCAAGCGTATGGCGACACAGGAAGGGTTTCTATGTGCCTTGGTCCAAGGGTGGAACTGTGCAGCACACAAAAAAGATGTTTGAAGGTAACACATTCTACTTGTCTTTGCCCAAGTCAGTGAATTTCTTCATGCTTTCACTTCTTTTGAAAAAAATACCTTTCAAATTTTTCCCCCCAAGCATTTCCAAGGCGGATTGAGAGCTGCCCTCTAATCACTTTTCACACCATTTTTGTCTACTGTTTTTCTTATTATAATGGCATTATTGGAAGAAAGGAGTCATGTTGCCAAGGTAACCAGAGTGGAGAATAGGCATTGTTGTCACTGCAAAGAACTTAACTCTTCTTGAGTAAATTTCCGCTGTAATATTAGACCCACTCAATTTTGTGTGAATAGTTTACAGTATCTGCCTATTTCTCACCTCTCTTTCTCTCTCCTTCTCTCTCTCTCTCTCCAAGTATGGCTGTCCTGTTGATTTTCTCTTGAACCTACTCTTTTTGTACCTACTATTTAATATGGCCACTGTCTCCTTCATTCAATAGCTTTTCTCTTCTGTTCATTACTGCACACTCGACGCTGCCAAATGGTATCACTGGCAGCTCATTTAAACTTACTCAGAGAACCTTGCTCTACTGGTAACTTTTCAAGTTGGCCTTGAATTAGAACATCTGTACAGCCGGTGCTTAGATGATTTCTCTGCCATTATTACTGCCCCACAGGACAGGACTGGGCAGCCCAAAGTGGGCAGTGAGAGTAGAACAGAAAGCCAACATAAATATCCCTTCAAAGCTATTTTCCATTTTCACTTAACATTTTTCTGTGCCTTATTCTATATTTAAACTTCTATTTCAAAATAATTTCATTGAAAGGAAGATCCAACATCGCCACCATAGGTCAATCATTAAAGTTGGAAGTGGAATCACACAGGACTTATTAATTTATATCAAATAAACAGGTCAACGATGAAGCTGCTTTGCATATATTTAGTGGTTTTTCATATTAGAAATTTTTTGATATTCTTATTTATTTTATAATATTTTAGTTAATGCTTTGAATCATACTAGTTTACTGTGAATAAAAAAACACACACTTTTACACATTTTCTTAGGCTATTCTTCCTTGGGATTTAAACTTAACAAGGAAATAAAACCTCATGCTCTACCAGGCTGTGTGCTCTAAAAGTTCTGAGTAATATTATATTAGCACATTCTCTATGAACCTGCAGCGGTTAAATAGAAAACAGCTTCAGACCCTAGTGCTTTCCAGAAAGGATCATGGTTATTTCCACCTCATTCTAAGGGAAAACAATCTCAAATCTTTTGACTACTAATTTGTCTTTGGTGCTGCAACTTTGCTTGTCACTGAATGTAAAAGAAATAGATGTTGAATTTAGAAATCGAATTGCTTAAGGAGACATTTGCAAATAGATAATGATGCTAGTGCAAAGCAGAAAACATAAAAGTCAAGACAACACTGGAAAAGAGGAAGAAGTAGAACAGGCATATAGGGAAGTAAACAGACAAACACCTGGGAAGTAAAGAAAGCAAGTTTTACTTGTGCAATGAATAGTGAACAAGCACAAGTAGTGGGGTGCAATCAAAACCATGTTTATTATATTACCACCCTGTCTATTTAACTTTGCTCAGTGGGGCTATTTTTCACCTGTCACTGGATAAAAATTTAGGCACCCATGGCTTTTCTGCTAACTCGTAGCTAATTCAAGCTGCTGTCACCTTATGTCACAGAGTCTTAATAATTCAGTACAATGAATGCCCAGTCCTATATTTTAAAAGTCAAAGTTTCCAACTTCAGACAAAATGATAGTTACTCCTCTTTTTCCAGTAGGCTCTGTCTTGATGAAAAGCCTGCATGCTTGCAGTCATGGGCAAGTGCCATTCAAGCTGCCTGCTTTCTGGGCTTGGCTGAGGTAGAAAGCAGACTCCTTCCTGGGGGTAGGCACTACTTTGGTTTCTTTGGTGATTCCCCTCAACCTCTTCCCCCATCATTGAGGGTCTCTCAATTTTGAGGGATATACCCTCTTTCTATTACAGCTTTCATTCATCTGAGTTTGATCAGAGGAGAGAAACTGCTAAGGGAGATATAGAGTAAGTAATGCATTGCAGGGATCATACAATGTAGGAGCCGGTAAAGCAGTCTATTGTCCTGAATCTGGTGATGACCCTAGAGTTACTATAGGTCAGCCAGACTGGCTGTCAAAAATGAAAGCTGGACCTGGATGAGAACAGAGACAAACTGCACCTTACAAGGACAAACAGGGACCCTCAAGACAAACTATAAAAGGGCCTGGAGGAGTTATGAGTTCAAGTACAGCATTATGCTAATTAGGCGAGCCAGTGAAACAGCAACTATGAATGCAAAAACTGCCTGGTCCCTGCACTGACCTTCAGAGCTTAATGGTTAAGCTTTACTTCTGCCTTTACTTCTGACTTCCAAATGCCTGGCACATTTCTCCCAAAGCCAACATGGCCTGAAACATATAGGTAAGGAATTACTAGGAAATGTAGATCCAGATTGATTAAGGTGAAACAGTGTAGGGCCACTACAAAACTCACCATTTATTTCTGCTGGTGCAGATAAGAATCTCAAGAAAACTCATCTTGTCTCTGCAGAGACTTGTTCAGACACCAAATGGCAAAATTATTGGACGAAATCTTACATAATCCCTTTTTCTCTCTCTCCCTGTCTCTCTCTCTTTGCACAAATCAGGTCCATGGGAAACATATATCCAACACACCCCGGACAGACTTACCAACCAAAGTGTTCTCTTCTCCTTTATTTCTGCCTTCAACCCAGGTTCACTACACCAGCTCTGCTTCAGAGAATAGATGTCAAACTGTCTGAAAGGTCTCACTGAAGTCTTTCTCTTTAGATTTGAGGGGAAGGGCAGGGATTCCTGCTCCTGGGGATGGGCGGAGCACTCAGCCAGTCCAGCTGTCGCTAGAGAAATTCTCATTCTCCAAATCCTCATCCCTAAATACCCTCAATGGGGGTGGGAGTTTTTGGAATCATGTAACTCTTTTGTAATATCTCCCACGTAAATTCACATCTTGTTCTAGCACTGAGGTTTGACCTAGCTCGTCTTTTATATTTTGGCACTTCAATGAGAGCATCCAATTTAACTTGCTGTTTTTAAGAAAAAAAATGTATACCTGAAGTTTTATATTTCCTTACACATTTATATTTCCTTATGCATTTAGCCTATGACTGAAACCCCTACTTATTTAAGTTTAGAAGCAGCATGGCATACATAATGGCTTATGGACTACCTTCATTTTCCCATAAGTATATGGAGACTACTATCCATGATGTGTGTTTCAATCTTACAAGAAGGATGTTAATGTTAATACTTTAAATATTAACTATCAATCCTCTTAGGACTCAAAACCATTGCATGTACCCTACACTTACTGTTTCATTTCTATTTTTAAAGCAAATTTTATAGCAGCTCTGAATTCTGCATCTTCCTCTACTGGTAGCATCATCCTGCAATTTTTCACTAAAACTAATAGCAAACCCAACTCTGGCATTAGAATCATAAAAATAGCCTGCTGTCTCCTCAGTATTGATGATCTGATAATTAAAATGAGACCTGCTACTAAGCACAATCATTTCTGATCCTGTGGAAAGAGCTGTACTTTTGAACTCTCCAAACCATATCGTTCTGTACATAAAATTGATAACTAGAAATGGGCTTGGGAAAATTCACAATCAGGGAAGATCTCAGACAAACAGGGTAGAACACATGAGGCAGTGCAGTGAGGATGAAAGCCGCAGAAGCTGAAAAAGATATTGGGTGGCACTTTCTCATTTATTTTAATGTTAATATAGAATATGAAATCATAATACAAGTGAATATTTAGAAACTACAGAAAATAAAAATGACAACTTACCCACTTACCTAAACTTGAAGAAGTCTCAAGACTTAAACAGCAATTTAGCAATTCCTTTTTTTTTTTTTTTTTCAATTTATTTTATTTATTTGCACAGGCCTCTCATTTTGATGGCTTCTCTTGTTGCAGAGCATGGGCTCTAGAGGGCAGGCTCAGCAGCTGTGGCACACGGGCTTAGTAGTTGTGGCTCACAGGCTCTAGAGCGCAGGCTCAGTAGTTGTGGCGCATGGGCCTAGTTGCTCCACAGCATGTGGGATCTTCCCAGACCAGGGCTCAAACCCATGTCCCCTGCATTGGCAGGTGGATTCTTAACCACTGCACCACCAGGGAAGCCCAGCAATTCCTTTTTTTTTTTTTAATATTTGAATTTTACTTTATTTTTTTATACAGCAGGTTCTTATTAGTCATCAATTTTATACACAACAGTGTATAGATGTCGATCCCAATCTCCCAATTCATCACACCCCCCACCCCCACCCCCCGTGGCTTTCTCCCCTTGGTGTCCATACATTTGTTCTCTACATCGGTGTCTCAGCTTCTGCCCTGCAAACCAGTTCATCTGTACCATTGTTCTAGGTTCCACGTACATGCGTTAATATACGATATTTGTTTTTCTCTTTCTGACTTACTTCACTCTGTATGACAGTCTCTAGATCCATCCACATCTCTACAAATGTCTCAATTTCGTTCCTTTTTATGGCTGAGTAATATTCCATTGTATATATGTACCACAATTTCTTTATCCATTTGTCTGTCGATGTGCATTTAGGTTGCTTCCATGACCTGGCTATTGTAAATAGTGCTGTAATGAACATTGGGGTGCATGCGTCTTTTTGAATTATGGTTTTCTTTGGGTATATGCCCAGTAGTGGGATTGTTGGATCATATGGTAATTCTATTTTTAGTTTTTTAAGGAACATCCATACTGTTCTCCATAGTGGCTGTATCAATTTACATTCCCACCAACAGAGCAAGGGGGTTCCCTTTTCTCCACACCCTCTCCAGCATTTGTTGTTTGTAGATTTTCTGATGATGCCCATTCTAACTGGTGTGAGGTGATACCTCATTGTAGTTTTGATTTGCATTTCTCTAATAATTACTGATGTTGAGCAGCTTTTCATGTGCTTCTTGGCCATCTGTATATTTTCTTTGGAGAAATGTCTATTTAGGTCTTATGCCCATTTTTGAATTGGGTTCTTTGTTTTTTTAATATTGAGCTGCATGAGCTGCTTATATATTTTGGAGATTAATCCTTTGTCTGTTGATTCGTTTGCAAATATTTTCTCCCGTTCTGAGGGTTGTCTTTTCATCTTGTTTATGGTTTCCTTTGCTGTGCAAAAGCTTTTAAGTTTCATTAGGTCCCAATTGTTTATTTTTGTTTTTATTTCCATTACACTAGGAGGTGGATCAAAAAAGATCTTGCTGTGATTTATGTCAAAGAGTGTTCTTCCTATGTTTTCCTCTAAGAGTTTTACAGTGTCCCGGTCTTACATTTAGGTCTCTAATTCATTTTGAGTTTATTTTTGTGTATGGTGTTAGGGAGTGTTCTAATTTCATTCTTTTACATGTAGCTGTCCAGTTTTCCCAGCCCCGCTTATTGAAGAGGTTGTCTTTTCTCCATTGTATATCCTTGCCTCCTTTGTCATAGATTAGTTGACCATAGATGTGTGAGTTTATCTCTGGGCTTTCTATCTTGTTCCATTGATCTATGTTTCTGTTTTTGTGCCAGTACCATATTGTCTTGATTACTGTAGCTTTGTAGTATAGTCTGAAGTCAGGGAATCCGATTCCTCCAGCTCCATTTTTTTCCCTCAAAACTGCTTTGGCTATTCGGGGTCTTTTGTGTCTCCATATGAATTTTAAGACTTTTTGTTCTAGTTCCATAAAAAATGCCATTGGTAATTTGATAGGGAGTGCATTGAATCTGTAGATTGCTCTGGGTAGTATAGTCATTTTCACAATATTGATTTTTCTAATCCAAAAACATGGTATATCTCTCCATCTGTTGGTATCATCTTTAATTTCTTTCATCAGTGTCTTATAGTTTTCTGCATACAGGTCTTTTGTCTCCCTAGGTAGGTTTATTCCTAGGTATTTAATTCTTTTTGTTGCAATGGTAAATGGGAGTGTTTCCTTAATTTCTCTTTCAGATTTTTCATCATTAGTGTATAGGAATGCAAGAGATTTCTGTGCTTTAGTTTTGTATGCTGCTACTTTACCAAATTCATTGATTAGCTCTAGTAGTTTTCTGGTGGCATCTTTAGGATTCTCTATGTATAGTATCATGCCATCTGCAAACAGTGACAGTTTTACTTCTTCTTTTCCAATTTGGATTCCTTTTATTTCTTTTTCTTCTCTGATTGCCATGGCTAGGACTTCAAAAACTATGTGGAATACTAGTGGTGAGAGTGGACATCCTTGTCTTGTTGCTGATCTTAGAGGAAATGCTTTCAGTTTTTCACCATTGAGAATGATGTTTGCTGTGGGTTTTTCGTATATGGCCTTTATTATGTTGAGGTAGGTTCCCTCTATGCCCACTTTCTGGAGAGTTTTTATCATAAATAGGTGTTGAATTTTGTCAGAAGCTTTTTCTGCATCTATTGAGATGATCATATGGTTTTTCTTCTTCAGTTTGTTAATATGGTGTATCACATTGATTGATTTGTGTATATTGAAGAATCCTTGCATCCCTGGGATAAATCCCACTTGATCATGCTGTATGATCCTTTTAATGTGTTGTTGGATTCTGTTTGCTAGTATTTTGTTGAGGATGTTTGCATCTATATTCATCAGTGATATTGGTCTGTAATTTTCTTTATTTGTAGTATCTTTGTCTGGTTTTGGTATCAGGGTGATGACAGCCTCATAGAATGAGTTTGGGAGTGTGCCTTGCTCTGCAATTTTCTGGAAGAGTTTGAGAAGGATGGGTGTTAGCTCTTCTCTAAATGTTTGATAGAATTCACCTGTGAAGCCATCTGGTCTTGGACTTTTGTTTGTTGGAAGATTTTTAATCACAGTTTCAATTTCATTACTTGTGATTGGTCTGTTCATATTTTCTATTTCTTCCTGGTTCAGTCTTGGAAGGTTATACCTTTCTAAGAATTTGTCCAATTCTTCCAGGCTGTCCATTTTATTGGCATAGAGTTGTTTGTAGTAGTCTCAGGATGCTTTGTATTTCTGCGGTGTCTGTTGTAACTTCTCCTCTTTCATTTCTATTTTTATTGATTTGAGTCCTCTCCCTCTTTTTCTTGATGAATCTGGCTAATGGTTTATCAATTTTGTTTATCTTCTCAAAGAACCAGCTTTTAGGTTTATTGATCTTTGCTATTGTTTTCCTTGTTTCTATTTATTTCTGCTCTGTTCTTTATGATTTCTTTCCTTCTGCTAACTTTGGGTTTTGTTTGTTCTTCTTTCTCTAGTTCCTTTAGGTGTAAGGTTAGATTGTTTATTTGAGATGTTTCTTGTTTCTTGAGGTAGGCTTGTATAGCTATAAACTTCCCTCTTAGAACTGCTTTTGCTGCATCCCATGGGTTTTGGATCATTGTGTTTTCATTATCATTCGTCTCTAGGTATTTTTTGATTTCCTCTTTGATTTCTTCAGTGATCTCTTGGTTATTTAGTAATGTATTGTTTAGCCTCCATATGTTTGTGTTTTTTACATTTTTTCCCTGTAATTGATTTCTAATCTCATAGCATTGTGGTCAGAAAAGATGCTTGATATGATTTCAATTTTCTTAAATTTACTGAGGCTTGATTTGTTTCCCAAGATGTGATGTATCCTGGAGAATGTTCCATGTGTACTTGAGAGGAAAGTGTAATCTGCTGTTTTTGGATGCAATGTCCTATAAATATCAATTAAATCTATTTGGTCTATTGTGTCATTTAAAGCTTGTGTTTCCTTATTAATTTTCTGTTTGGATGATCTGTCCATTGGTGTAAGTGAGGTGTTAAAGTCCCCCACTATTACTGTGTTACTGTTGATTTCCTCTTTTATAGCTGTTAGCAGTTGCCTTATGTATTGAGGTGCTCTTCTGTTGGGTGCATATATATTTATAATTGTTATATCTTCTTCTTGGATCGATCCCTTGATCATTATGTAGTGTCCTCCTTGTCTCTTGTAACATTCTTTATTTTAAAGTCTATTTTATCTGATACGGGTATTCCTTCTCCAGTTTTCTTGTGATTTCCATTTGCATAGACTTTCTTTTTCCATCCCCTCACTTTCAGTCTGTATGTGTCTGTGTCCCTAGGTCTGAAGTGTGTTTCTTGTAGACAGCATATATATGGTTCTTGTTTTTGTATCCATTCAGTGAGCCTGTGTCTTTTAGTTGGAGCATTTAATCCATTCACATTTAAGGTAATTATTGATATGTATGTTCCTATTACCATTTTCTTAATTGTTTTGGGTTTGTTTTTGTAGGTCTTTTTCTTCTCTTGTGTTTCCCACTTAGAAAAGTTCCTTTAGCATTTGTTGTAGAGCTGGTTTGGTGGTGCTGAATTCTCTTAGCTTTGGCTTGTCTGTAAAGCTTTTGATTTCTCCATCGAATCTGAATGAGATACTTGCCAGGTAGAGTAATCTTTGTTGTAGGTTCTTCCCTTTCATCACTTTAAGTATATCATGCCTCTCCCTTCTGGCTTGTAGCGTTTCTGCTGAGAAATCAGCTGTTAACCTTATGGGAGTTCCCTTGTATGTTATTTGTCGTTTTTCCCTTGCTGCTTTCAGTAATTTTTGCCAATTTGATTACTATGTGTCTCGGCGTGTTTCTCCTTGGGTTTATCCTGTATGGGACTCTCTGCGCTTCCTCGGCTTGGGTGGCTATTTCCTTTCCCATGTTAGGGAAGTTTTCGACTATAATCTCTTCAAATATTTTCTCGGGTCCTTTCTCTCTCTCTTCTCCTTCTGGGACCCCTATAATGCAAATGTTGTTGCGTTTAATGTTGTCCCAGAGGTCTCTTTGGTTGTCTTCATTTCTTTTTTTCTTTATTCTGTTCCACAGAAGTGAATTCCACCATTCTGTCTTCCAGGTCACTTATCCATTCTTTTGCCTCAGTTATTCTGTTATTGATTCCCTCTAGTGTATTTTTCATTTCAGTTATTGTGTTGTTCATCTCTGTTTGTTTGTTCTTTAATTCTTCTAGATCTTTGTTAACCATTTCTTGCATCTTCTCGACCTTTGCCTCCATTCTTTTTCCGAGGTCCTGGATCATCTTCACTATCATTATTCTGAATTCTTTTTCTGGAAGATTGTCTATCTCCACTTCATATAGTTGTATTTCTGGGGTTTTATCTTGTTCCTTCCTCTGGTACATAGCCCTCTGCCTTTTCATCTTGTCTGCCTTTCTGTGAATGTGGTTTTTGTTCCACAGGCTGCAGGATTGTAGTTCTTCTTGCTTCTGCTGTCTGCCCTCTGGTGGATGAGGCTATCTAAGAGGCTTGTGTAAGTTTCCTGATGGGAGGGACTGGTGGTGGGTAGAGCTGGCTGTTGCTTTGGTGGGCAGAGCTCAGTAAAATTTTAATCTGCTTGACTGCTGATGGGTGGGGCTGGGTTCCCTCCCTGTTGGTTGTTTGGCCTGAGGCAACCCAACACTGGAGGCTACCTAGGCTCTTTGGTGGGGCTAATGGCAGACTCTGGGAGGGCTCATGCCAAGGAGTACTTCCCAGAACTTCTGCTGCCAGTGTCCTTGTCCCCACAGTGATCCACAGCCACCCCCCCAACCCCTGCCTCTGCAGGAGACCCTCCAACAGTAGCAGGTATGTCTGGTTCAGTCTCCCCGGGGGTCACTGCTCCTTCCCCTGGGTCCCGATGTGCACACTACTTTGTGTGTGCCCTCCAAGAGTGGAGTCTCTGTTTCCCCTAGTCCTGTCGAAGTCCTGCAATCAAATCCCACTAGCCTTCAAAGTCTGATTCTCTAGGAATTCCTCCTCACGTTGCCAGACCCCCAGGTTGGGAAGCCTGACGTGGGGCTCAGAACCTTCACTCCAGTGGGTGGACTTCTGTGGAATAAGTGTTCTCCAGTTTGTGAGTCACCCACCCAGCAGTTATGGGATTTGATTTTACTGTGATTGCGCCCCTCCTACCTTCTCATTGTGGCTTTTCCTTTGTCTTTGGATGTGGGGTATCTTTTTTGGTGAGTTCCAGTGTCTTCCTGTCGATGATTGTCCAGCAACTAGTTGTGATTCTGGTGTTCTCACAAGAGGGAGTGAAAGCACATCCTTCTACTCTGGCATCTTGGTTCAGGGCCCCAGCAATTCCTTTCTGATACGACAAAAAAGTTGTGGGGTGAGTAGACAAAAAGAAGCCGAGTGTTTTTCCCTTTGAGAATATTTGTGAGTCATTTCTCATACTTTCATTTTATTATGTTAATTTTGGAATCTCCTTAGGCAATTTTATAGTAATTCAGTTATTTTTCATGGCATGTAATACAGTGAAATAATTAATTATGATAGTACTAAAGACTGTCATACCAAATTCATTTTAATACAATGTGGAATACTATTTATTATATATAGATAAGTGGTAAACAAATATTTAATTAAATTAATTATTCAAGAAAAAACTTAATTATCAAAGGTAAATTTTGAAATTATATCTCAGGATCAATTTTGGGCATTGAGTTAATACTAAAATTATAGATTGTATATTGACTTAGGAAGAGCCAGAATGCCTGGATTTGAATCCCAGTGGGCATATATCTCTATCACAGGCTTCCTACTGTTGGGCAAGTTGCTTAACCCTTTCAGTTGAATTTCCTCAGTTGGGTCATGGGAGTAAAAGCATCAAGTATATCATATAATGTTTTAAGAACTAAACATGCAAAGAGCTTATAATAGTGCCTGGAACATGTACAGATTCAATAAATATTGTCAATATTGTGTTGCACACACACATTAATCATGTAATCTTAAAATATTTCAAACATATAGAGGAATATCTTTATGACTTTGAGGTAGGAAAATATTTCTTAGTTACAAAACTTAAAAAAATAATATCCATAAAGAAAAAAAGACACTTTCATTACATGATTTAAAAGTTCTATATAAATAAAGTAACCATATATAAAATTAAATAAGTGACAAATTAGGAAGATGTAGTATTTTTTTTATATCATATATATGTACATACGTATATATGACTGAAAAAAATTAGTATTTGAAAAGTGTTCAAGGGGTGCAGGAGGGGGCAGGTGGGGAAGGATCGCCAGCAAGATCCCGAGGCGAGGCTCGCATGTCCGCCCCCGTCCTAGCCCCAGCTCCCACCCGGTTGGCCAGGCTCAGCCATGATCAAGGCAATCCTCATCTTTAACAACCATGGGAAGCCGCGGCTCTCCAAGTTCTACCAGCCCTACAGTGAAGATACACAACAGCAAATCATCAGGGAGACATTCCATTTGGTATCTAAGAGAGATGAAAATGTTTGTAATTTCCTAGAAGGAGGATCATTAATTGGATGATCTGACAACAAACTGATTTATAGACATTATGCAACGTTATATTTTGTCTTCTGTGAGAATTCTTCAGAAAGTGAACTTGTCATTTTAGATCTAATTCAATTATTTGTGGAAACATTAGACAAGTGTTTTGAAAACGTCTGTGAACTGGATTTAATTTTCCATGTAGACAATGTTCACAATATCTTTGCAGAAATGGTGATGGGGAGAATGGTATTGGAGACGAACATGAATGAGATTGTTACACACATTGATGCACAAACTAAACTGGAGAAATTTGTGGCTGGCTTAGCAGGAGCTCCAGCCCGTGCTGTATCAGCTGTAAAGAATACGAATCTTCCTGAGATTCCAAGAAATATTAACATTGGTGACATCAGCATAAAAGTGCCAAACCTTCTCTCTTTTAAATAAAAAATTTAAAAGGCCACTCCCAGGTAAAATCTGGGGGAAAAGTCATCTAAGTTTACCATGCAGTTGTTTACCAAAAATATAGGAGGAGAGTCTTCACTTTTGTTCTTGGATTTAAGTCAAGGTACTGTATAGAAGTTATGTAAAATCAGTATGGAAGTTCATTGGTGCTTTTCTTGCTCAGTGATTTTGAAGAAACTGAGTATTTATAGTGTGAATTTTTTCTTTATTTTCTAAACTGCATTCCTATGGCCACCTAAGGCATGCCTCTATGTATTGGCTACTACAGTATTTTGAAAAGTGTTTGAGACATTTCTTTAAATTATATACAACCCAAAATGTTGGTGCTTTGTATGGATCACAAGTACAGCATTCCTAATTCTTTATTTTATTTGTCACAATTGTTATTTAAAGAACGAAGTATGCACTGAATGAAAACATTATGACCTTTTTCTCTTAGTTTAAATAAACTCTGAGGTAACTGGACTTTAAAAAAAAAAAAGTGTTCAAGCCAATCAATTTAAGATAAAGTTCAACAGAAAAATACATCAAAGAATAGGAATAGCAATTCATAAAAAGGAAAACCTGAATAACAATAAAAAATATGAAAAGATGATCCATCTCATTATAGAACCTCAGAATCAGACAAATGAAAATTAAAATGAGTTAATATAGTACTTCATACACATCAGATTGAAAAAATTAAGACAGACTCTACCAAGTGAGGGTGTGGAAATCAAATGACTCTCCTATATAGTGGTGAAATATAAATTGACAAAACTGTGAAATGTACCATACTACATAGCAATTCTACCATCAGGCTTATTCTAAAGTGCTCATGGAGAGAAATATATGAGTATTGATTACAGTTTTGTTCGTAATTAGGAATACTCAGAAAAACTTTATATATCCACTAATAAGACAAGGGATAAATAAATTGAGGGATATTAAGTCACTGTATTATACTGGAGTTAAAATGAATGAGTTAAAGATATATGCCAAAAAGGTATCATTTATATAAAATAAAAAACAAATCAATAATGTTGTATATCATTTATGAATGCGCAAGTATGTGGTACAAACACATATATGAGAATAATGATACAAATTAAGAAAACTGTTATGTCTAAGGGGGGAGGTGAAGAACTTATTTAAAAAGTATTCCATAGGTGGCTTTAGTGTCCTTGCTTGTAGCTTTAGTTTTCATTTGGTTAAAAATATATGACAGGGACTTTCCGGGTAGTGCAGTGGTTAGGAATCCACCTGCCAATGCAGGGGACACAGGTTTGATCCCTGGTCTGGGAAGATCCCACATGCCGCGGAGCAGCTAAGCCCGTGCGCCACAACAACTGAGCCTGCTCTCTAGAGCCTGTGAGTCACAACTACTGAGCCAGCGTGCTGCAACTACTGAAGCCCGCACTCCTAGAGCCCATGCTCCACAACAAGAGAAGCCACTGCAACGAGAAGCCCACGCACCGCAATGAAGAGTTGGCCCCGCTTGCCGCAACTAGAGAAAGTCCGTGTGCAGCAACAAAGATCCAACACAGCCAAAATAGATATATGACGAAAATTATATATATATTTGATATAGCTTAAAATTTATTATTATTATACAGGTGTTCTTTACTAGGTTTTCCTTGGTTCTCATGTTTAAAATCTTTCATAACAAAAATCAATTTAAAATACAATAAGTTTTTCTACTTGTGTTAAACAACATTAGAAAGAGGCAGAAGTGCCTTAAAAATTGGATTATTAGATTTTGTGCATCTTATTTTAAATTTCCATCAAATTATTGTGTGTGCTTGTATGTTTCATTTTTTACTATTTTTTTATTTCTCCTTTATTGACAAATAAAATTGTAAGATATTTAAAGTGTCCATCATGGTGATTTGTTATATGTATACATTGTATAAGGATGCCCCCCTTCTGGTTAACTGACACATTAATCATCTCACATATATATTTATTATTATTTTTTTAATTTGTATTATTGTGATTTTGGTGAGAACATTTAGCAAATTTCTTAGCAAATTTCAATTATATAATATAGAGTTGACAGTTATAGTCATCATGTTATTCATTAGACCCTCAGACCTCATTCATTTTACAGCTGATTTGTACACTTTTACCAATTTCTCCCTATTTCCCCTACTCCCAGCCCCTGGCAACTACTTTTCTATTCTCTGTTTCTATGAGTTTGACCTTTTTTTTTTTAGATTAAACGTATAAGTGATGCCATGGAGTACTTATTCTTCTCTGTCTTATTTCACTAAGCATAATGTTCTCAAATTCCATTCACATTGTCTCAAATGGCAAAGTTTCCTCTTTCTCATGGCTGAATAATATTTCATTGTGTGTGTGAATATATATATATATATATATATAGTGATATTGTGAATATATAGTGAATATATTGTGATATGTCTCATATATATATATATATATATATATATATATATATATATATATATATCACATCTTCTTTATCCATTCAACTGTCGACAAATACTTTGGTTGTTTCCATATCTTAGCTAATATGAATAATGGTATAATGAACATGGGAGTGCAGATATATCTTAGATGTCCTGTTCTCATTTCCTTTGGATACATTTAGATACATACCCAGAAGTGGAATTGTTGGATCACTATGATAGACCTGCTTTTAATTTTTTGAAAAACCTCTAAACTGCTTTTCATGGTGGCTGCACCAATTTACTTTCCCATCAACAGTTCATGAGGGTCCCCTTTTCCCCATAACCTTGTCAACACATTATTTCTTTTTGATAACAACCATCTTAACCAGTGTAAGGTGATATCACATCGTGCTTTTGATTTGCATTTCCCTGATGAGTAGTGATGTTGAGCACCTTTTCATGTACCTGTTGGCCATTTGTGTTTCTTCTTTGGAAAAAGGTCTCTGCTCATTTTTAAATTGGATTGTTTGCTCTTTTGCTATTGAGTTGTATGAGTTCCTTATATACTTTGCATACTAACCCCTTATCAGATACATGATTTGCAAATATTTCCCCCCATACCATAGGTTGTCTTCTTTTTATTTTGTTGACAGTTTCCTTTGCTGTGAAGAAGCTTTTTAGTTTAATGTAGTTCCACTAGTTTATGTTTTTGCTTTTATTTTCTTTGCTTTTGATGTCAAATTAAAAAAAAAAAGTCACTGCCAATACTGATGTCAAGGAGCAAGGTCCCTATTTTTTCTTCTAGAAGTTTTATGATTTCAGGTCTTATGTTCAAGTCTTTAATCCATTTTGAGTTGATTTTTGTGTGTGGTTTAAGATAGGGGCTCAGTTTCATTTTTTTAACGACAAAAGGAACTAGAGTGCTTCAACATCCTTTATGACAATGTTTCTCTGCAAAATACCTTCTCTCTATTGATACCTTTCATTTCAAAAAAATGAAAATTCACATTGAATTAAATCAATGTTAAATGTTGAATATAATTAGAGTTGCATATAATGGTCACTCTTTGCTCTTTTAAAAGTTTTTAAGTATCATCAGTGTCTCCCTGTATTATGTAAAATTTTTGATCAGATGAATGCAACTTACAAGATGTAGTTGCAGAATTATTATAATTTTTAATGTCCCTATTAACTTTTTTTGTATTTCAATGTTAAGTCCTTTCATATTGTCTGCTTTTATCTTTTTTGGTCTTTTGGTCTTTTATGGGTGCAATTAAGCAGTATATAAGAATCAAGAAAAACAATTTAAAATTATGATCTCCACAACCATCATGTGATAAAACACCTGAAAGGCTAAATCTTGAGTATGCTCATTCAGTCTCCCCTAATAGCTGTAAAAGTACACTTGATCACTCAAGCTGTTCCGTATTAAAGGGGGAAATATCTTTTATTATTGAAACTATTCACTGATTTTTCAAAGTAGAAATCCAAAGGTGTCATTATAGGTTTTCATCACTTGATATTACCCACCTTGCGAATTAATATGTTTTCAATTTCCCTGTGACTTCCACTCAGCAAACACTGATTGGAAAATGACTTCACAAAAGACATGCTAAAGCTTAGATACCATTGTGGCACAATCATGTGCATGGTTCTAATAGCAAATATTAATTATTTAAGATTTACATCTTATGACTCACATTTAGCTAAACATAACCTGCAAACTGCTTTAGCATAGCCAGCTAAGAAATATCAGTTTAAAGTTCTTGATTAACTTCTTTTTTTCTTTTTTAAGATTTTTTTTTTTTTTTGATGTGGACCATTTTAAAGTCTTTATTGAACTTGTTACAATATTGCTTATATTTTGGTTTTTTGGCCGCGAGGCATGTGGGCTCTTTGTTCCCGGACCAGAGATCGAACCCGCACCCCCGTAACTGGCAGGTGAAGTCTTAACCACTGGACCACCAGGGAAGTCCTCTGACTAACTTCTGAAAGGGTTTATCGTTCTGTAGGGAGGGTAAAGAGGCCATTATTATATCTGCCAAGGACTGTGCTGCATGCTGACGAATTTTGTAAACTCTTATGTTATTTAAACTTTACAGCAAGAGAGTATATGTGGTTATTAAATAAATTTTATGGATGCTAAAGGATATATCTAGAATAGTAAAATTCCTTGCCCAAAGACACATGCATAATAAGGGTTTATCAGAGTCCAAAATCTATGTTCTTTCTCCTACTTCACCACTCTGACCCTGGATTCACCACTGATTTAGCAAAGACTCATAACTTAATAAACCCAAGCAAGTGAGTTTATATGAATGAGATCAAAAGTCAAAGCTAGCCCATGAGTTGAGGATGGAGTTAACAACAGAAATTAAACTCAATTATTGGGTGATCAGACTCGTGGCGGTTGCAAATTGCACAAGTTTCAGCCATTTAGACACGTAAGACAAGAATAGAAACATACCAGTAAGAAGTGAAAAAGGTGACATCAGTGACACAGCAGCCTACAAACATTGATATTGTGGGGAAAGAGCTTCACAGCTCTCAACAACCTTTTGGTATATACTGCAATAGTATAAATTTAAAAAGAAGACTCAGAGCCCTTAAGTCTAGTTTCTTATTTTTGGGGTGTATTATATTTAAGAATATTTACATAAAAGTGGTTAAAATGCTATAAAGATATATGGTGTTGTTAAAAACATAAGGATTCCACAGTTGTTTAAGCTTCCTATCTATGCTGTGATCATGCCCTTAAGTACCTGCAAAGCCCTTCTCTCCCACTTCCACACCGGGGGCAGCATATTTTTAAGTCTTCAAATTGAAGAACTGGTATCCCTTGCATCTGTTGGCACCTCCAGTTAGCACATGTCAAGACAGAGTTAGAAATGCAAGGAAAAATAAGAGGAGAGGATTGTAGTAGAAGTAGGCCTCAAAATCCTTCTGACAATTCTACCGGTCTGACACCTGTAAAAGAAGAGGATAAGAATGGAAGGTTGGGTAGGAAAAGTATCAGACTGCACTGAAGCTCTGAAAAAGTCAGCAGGCCCATGTGGGAGCTCAAGCACAGACTGCTGGGAGAGGAGTCCTGCACCTGCTCAGGGAAGAAATGGTCACGTTTAATATCCCCACCACGCTCAACCATTGCATGGCCTCAGGCAAATGCTGTGCTATATCCTGAAGGCACTGAAGCTGGAGGGTGTCAGCTAACTGAACTCCTTACAGCTGATCATCCAGTTCTTTTGTGAAAGGAGATACAAGCAGTACATTTCTGTGGCTCCACAGGCTTTGCCGCAAGTTCAGCAGTTGCAGTCTTATTCCTCTGGCTTTGAACCCCTTTCCTTCTATTTGAGCCTAAGGTGGTCTTCTGACTTTTTCTGACGTTACTCTTTTCTCCAGTGTTCTGTCATGGCTGATTTGAGTCTGAAGTTGCCAGCCCAGTCTTGTAGCCACATCATCTGTTTCTCTCTGTAGCTTTCTGTTCAGTATGGAGGACTAAATCTTAACCCAGTGTTCCTGATCCAGGCACTGTGCTTTGCTTTTCTCTCTACAGAAACCTGATAAGTTCAACTCTGACTTGGCCTAAAATTCAGGATTAATGATACAGTAATTGCATTCTTCTTCTATTTAATGCATTTAATGGAAACAATGAATATACACTGAGTATCAATTCCAAACTGATGTTGATTACTTGGAAACTTAATATATGAATCACCTCCACTTTTGAAAGATTCTTACTGAAATACAATGCATATATATGAGTATGTGGGTATGTGTATCTTACATTCACTCTTTCGTTTTCTTTCTTTTGTTCTTCTTTCGTTCCTTCCTTCTGTCCTTCTTTTCTTCTTTCCTTTTCCCCCTTTTTTATTGTAGCACACTTGATTTACAATATTGTGTTAGTTTCAGCTATATGCCAAATTGATTCAGTTATATATTTTTTCAGATTTTTTCCATTACAGGTTATTACAAGATATTGAATATGGTTCCTGTGCTATACAGTAAATTCTTGTTGCTTATCTATTTTATGCATAATAGTTTGTATCTGTTAATCCCATACTACTAATTTATCCCACCGCCCTTCCCCCTTTGGTAACTATAGGTTTCTTTTCTATGTCTGTGAGTCCATTTCTGTTTTGTATATAGATTCATTTGTATTTTTTTTTATTCCATATATAAGTGATATAATAGTTGTCTTACTCTGTCTGACTCACTTCACTTAGTATGATATACTCTAGGTCCATTTATGTTGCTGCAAATGGCAATATTTCATTCTTCTTTATGGCTGAGTAATATTCCATTGTGTGTGTGTGTGTATACACACACAATGGAATATATATATATATATATTCATCTTCTTAAGTCAATTTTCTGTTGATGGGCATGGAAAAATATCCCTTGTTTTTGGATTGGGAGAATTAATATTGTTAAAATGGCCATACTACCCAAAGCTATCTATAGATTTAATGTGATCCCTATTAAAATACCCACAACATTTTTCACAGAACTAGAACAAATAATCCTAAAATGTATACGGAATCACAAAAGACCTAGAATTGCCAAAGCAACCCTGAGGAAAAAGAACAAAGCTGGAGGCATAACCCACCAGACTTCAGACAATGATACAAAGCTACAGTAATCAAAACAGCATGGTATTGGCACAAAAACAGACATATAGATCAATGAAACAGAATAGAGAGCCCAGAAATAAACCCATACACCTACAGTCAATTAATCTATGACAAAGGAGAAAGAATATACAATGGAGAGAAGGCAGTCTCTTCAGCAAGTGGTATTGGGAAAGCTGGACAGCCTTATGTAAATCAATGAAGTTACAACACTCCCTCACACCATATATAAAAATAAGATCAAAATGGTTTAAATACCTAAATATAAGACATGACACCATAAAACTCCTAAAAGAGAATATAGGCAAAACATTCTTGGACATAAATCATAGCAATATTTTCTTAGATCAGTCTCCCAAGGCAAAAGAAATAAAAGCAAAAATAAACAAATGGGACCTAATCAAACTTAAAATCTTTTGCACATCAAAGGAAACCATAAACAAAACTAGAAGATAACCTACTGAATGGGAGAAAATATTTGCAAATAATGCAACTGACAAGGGATTAATATCCAAACTATACAAACAGCTCATACAACTCAATATCAAAACAAACAAACAGGCAAACAAAACAACCCAATCAAAAAAATGGGCAGAAGACTTGAATAGACATTTCTCCAAAGAAGACATACAGATGGCCAACAGGCACAAGAAAAGATGCTCAACATCATTAATTATTAGAGAAATGCAAATCAAAACTACAATGAGGTATCACCTCACACCAGTCAGAATGGCTATCATCAAAAAAGCCACAAATAATAAATACTGGAGAGGGTGTGGAGAAAAGGGTACCCTCATACACTGTTGGTGGGAATGTAAATTCATGCAGCCACTATGAAGAACAGTATGGAGGTTCCTTAAGAAACTAAAAATAGAGCTACCATATGATCCAGCAATCCCACTCATGGGCATATATCTGGAAAAGATAAAAACTCTAATTGGAAAAGATACACACACCCCAATGTTCATAGCAGCACTATTTACTATAGCCAAGACATGGAACAATCCAAGTGCCCTTCCTTCCTTTTATTTATTGAAAAACTGCATATTATTTTTAACAGAGCTGTTTACACATGTTTACAAAAAGACATATATAAGGAGAAATACAAAACCACAATAAGATATTACTTCATACCTACTAGTATGGCTAAAACAGGAAAGACAACAAGTGTTGGTGAGAGTGTGGAGAAATTTGAACTCATGCATTGCTTGTGAGAATATAAAATGGTGCAGCAACTTTAGAAAATAGTCTAGCAGTTCCTCAAAATAGTACACTTAGAGTTACTACATAACCCAACAATTCTACTCCTAGGTATATACCCAAAAGAATTGAAACATATGCCCACATATAAACTTGTACACAGATGGTCATAACAGTATTATTCATAATATCCAAAAAGTCGAAACAACCCAAATGCCCAAAAACTGATGAATGAATAAACAAAATGTTGGATATTCTTGCAATAGAATATTATTCAACCACAAAAAATGAATGAAGTGCTTATATATGCTACAACAAAAATAAAATACGGCAAGTGAAAGATACCAACCACAAAAGCCACATATTGCTTAATTCCATTTATATTAAATGTCGAAAATAGGCATATCCACAGATTAAGTAGAATAGTAGTTTCCAAGGACTGGAGGAAGAAGGAGATAGGCAGTGACTACTAACTGGTACTGGATTTCTTTCGGGTGATGAAAATGTTCTAGAGAGACAGGCAGTGACTAATAACTGGTACTGGATTTCTTTTGGGTGATGAAAATGTTCTAGAGAGATAGGCAGTGACTGATAAGTGGTACTGGATTTCTTTTGGGTGATGAAAATGTTCTAGAATTAGATGTGGTGTTGGCTGTATAACTTTGTGAATATATTGTTTATATATACCATATATATATAGAGAGAGAGAGAGAGAATTGGGCACTTTGAAACGGGTGAATTTTATGGTGTGTGAAGTAAATCTCAGTAAAACTCACACACACACACAAACAAATCAAAAATTTTTTTCAGTATGAGACAGAAAATGTGAATAAAAAACACAGGTATTATCTGAATATTTAGTTTTAATGCCAGCTATACTAACCAGCTTTCAAGATTATCTTGAATCAACCTCTGCCTATATACACATTTATATAGTTCACTCGCACATAATTTGGTCTATATGACCAACAAAATTCAGTAGAAACAATGGTATGTATCTTCCAAGATTAGATTATGAAGGCACTGTGGCTTCCATCCTGGTCACTCTCTCTTGCATCAATCTGTCTTGGGGAAGCCAGCCATGCAGTGCGTGGCATGAAAAATCCAAGACGTAAGGAACTGAAGCTTCCTCCCAATAGCCAGGCAAGTGAGTTGAGGTCAAGCCTTTAGAGAGAAGCAGCATGGGCTAATAGCTTGATTGTGACCTCATGGGAGAACCTGAACTAGAACTACATAGCTAAGCTGCTGTCAGAATCCTGGCCCTTAGAAACTGTGTGAGAGAGTTAATTGTTTCAAGCTGCTAAATTTTGAGGCAGTTTGTTATGTAGCAATAGATAATATACATAGGCAAACTTGTAGACATATAGGTGTTGGGTGACAGGTATATAAACATATATTTACATATTTTATTAAATATATAAATATGTGTATAATATACAAATACATAAAAGATATAAATATATTTACATATTTTATTATAATATATACTATATTTTATATATTATTAAATATATATTATTGCATTTACACATGTCCTGTTAGAAAAAGAGTTACAAGAGATGAAGAGAAAAATACACAAAGGAGATAAAAATGAGAGAAAACAAATAAAGTATTGCCAGAGAGTCACATGTTCTTTGAACTTAACAACAGAAAGAAAAGGATAATGCAGAGGTTAACAAAAACAGTAGACCAATGATGAAGACACTAAGGACGACTCCCCATGAAAACCCTAGAGCGTTATATGCATTTTCAGCCAAGGGATCAAGTGCATTAAATAAATATCATAAGTCACAAGCAACCTTAAACATCTAAACTCCTTGAGATATATGTGCACTCAAAAGCAAAATCACCATTAGATGAAATTTTAATGTACTTTTCATGGTTCTTACTTTGAGAGCTTTAGAACAGTGCTGAATAGAGGGTTGAGAGTGGAGTTGAAATAAGTCTTAATGCTAAGATCATTGATCTGATAGTCTGGTGTTACAAGTCCTTAAAATTCAGATCCAGACAGAAATAAAATTATGAACTAAGGAATATTGAAATTTCAAAGTACAGAATACAATGAGCGTTTTAAATCAGTGCAAAGATTATATTTTGCTCAGGGCAAAAGAATATTTTAATCATAATGTTACATGTTGTGTAATGCTCATATAATATAAAGCATCTGAAGTGTGACTACATAAATAAATATGCATTAATTAATATATCCAATTGAAGCAGTCTCCAAAAATGTACACATGGTGGGGGTAGGGCAGAGGGATATGTAGACTGCACTTAAAGGTGCTGCTAATAGATCAATTCTTTTTTCTTTAGTTCTTCCAGTATATATTTTCAAAGGCTATGCTTTCAATACCTTTCAGCTCTACCAATAATCATTTATGAACTGATTTTTCTTCAGAAATAATCTTACAACTTTTAGAACAAAGTTAAGGGTATGAGAATAAAAATGACAAATATAATAGTTAATAATTGCATAATTATTCCATAATTATAATGGTTTATCCTCATAACAACATTATATCCACGTTTTATAGGTGTATAAATAGCAATAGAGAAGTTAAGTAACTTGCACAAGGTCACACGGATTTATTTAATGTTTCTGTCCAGCCATGCATCTTTGTTTCTTTTTTCCCTTCTAATGTCATTCAGTAGCATTCCACTGACTTTCCAATGTATTCTGGCACCTCTGAGGTGTCTCAGAACCTTTAAAGGACTAACAGACAGGTCTTACTAACCTTACTAACAGGTTAGTCTTACTATGTCTTAATCTCTGAGTTTCTGTGATATTCACAGTCAGTAATAGATCACCACCAATCCTTGTAGAGGAAAAAAGAAAAGTTCCTTATTTTCTGCTGTTTTGTGGTCTTGGAGGAAGAAAGAAATAACAACAAAACAAAAATTAGGCAAAGAAAAGCAAAAGATCCAAATCCCAAACTTCATCAGAATTTACAATCAAAATGATTGAAAATTTGCCTAAATATTTCTGAGCAAATTTAATCAAAATCAGCCTTTTCATTGAAATCCTCTCAACACAAAATGGGATATGAAAGAAAAAAAATGAATACTCATATTCATTGATCAAAAGTCATGTAATAATATATTGCTAGAGCCATAAGCAACCTCATTTTACACATGAAGACAGTGAGACCCAAAAATCTGTGTGTAACCCAAGGTCACACTGTTAGGATCAGGGAGTAAATCTCTTTTTTCCTATTACACAGTTTTTTGTTATTCACTGCAATTTTTATAAATGCTTATATTCAAGGTTCTCGCTCACTGGTGCTTTGTCCAATATATTGTTACAAGTTCCTATCCTCACCACTTTCTTTCTTGCATAAAATGATGAGTATGTAGCTAAGAATTACATATTTGAAAGAACATTTTGGATTATATTAGGTTTTAGTAAAAGTATTAGGTACTTCTAGTTGAACTGCTAGGTACTAAGAAGTACTCGGGTACTTCTAAGTACATATTAATACGTATAGTTACATATTAATTGTCCACAAACTAATTAATGGAATTTCTAGATCGCTGACTCAATCTGATTTTGTCAGAAAAAATGAGTACATTTGTATGTTCTTATGTAGGCACATTCACACACATGCGTGCACATGCACAAAACCTGTTGAATTAATGTCAGAGATTCATGGATTTCCTCAGTCTATCCACGAGCCTTGGACTTCATTTTAGATCATTGTTGAATTATCTTTCTTTTTTACTGCTTATAATGACTATTTTCCTCCTTAATAATGTAAACCCCTGAAAGTTGGTAGATATAGTACCATTCTTAGTTAAGTTTATTTGTTAGTCTGATTGATAGTTGGTGAGAGTTGCTGAAAAGGAAAGAAGCAAACTATTTGTTTACATGAAGTTTAGGAATTTATTAGGTACTGTATTTATCCAGGTCATCCTTATTTCCTATTTGCATAGATGACTGACATTCAGCTAGATGCATTATGATAGAAAGAAAGAAAACTTTGAGTTTAGAAGATTGCTACCTTTTATAATTATATTCTAGAGTTAATAAATTGGACCTTGATTTTGAGAGTTTTCACAACATTCATGTAAGATATAAATAAAAGTCTTCAGAGGTGACAAAGTGACAAAAATCACTTTCTGAGGATTTTTTAAAAATAATGAGCAAAGCAAAATGCTCCTGGGTTGAGAATACTTATGCCGGTTTTACCTGAAAGCAAATATTTTGCCTTTGTAATAGAATCTTCAGGAATACGGTCTATAATGGAACTGCTGACAAATCCTTAACTATGGAGTTGCTATTGGGTACAACAATAATGCCTTACACATTTCTTTGTGAAAAAATCGAAAGCAGCAATAATAAAGGTTTGTTTTATAATATTGAAATTCTCTTTTTTTCCTCTCTCTCTCTGTTTTTTTAACCTCCAGGGAGAAAAACAATTAGAGAAAAACAATCTAGCCAAATAGACTGGGAAACAGTCTGACTATCTACGCCTCATTACCCTCCCTCTTTCTCCTCTCACATTTTCCACAAATGGCTTGATTATGTTTACCTGACATCCTCACACTTCCCTGCTGACTGGCTGTGGGCGCTTTGAAGACAAGAGAAACAACGTTTTCCACAAACGTCTATACTCCCTTGTAGAGGGGCCAGCCTTTGTGAATACCTAGTTGTAACTTCAATATGCCCATGACTGTACTTTCTCAGAATTCAAAAGCACTTTATGAAACTAGTCTTGAACAATAGATGTAAGTGGAATCAGGATTGCTCTGGGGGTGCGAACACTCCAAGTTAGCTAAGCAAACACAGAATCAGAGGTTAGGAATTCATGCCCTGAATAAGTAGCATGCCCCCTAAAAGGCTGATCAAATGCTGAACTCCTTTATACTTTCAAAAGTCGGGGCTTTAGAAATATGGCTGCCATGTTTTGATGTCCTTTACTCCCAAATACAGCAGGATAATGGCCTCTAACTGTTGCACTGAAATAAGGTGCTTTTTCCAAGATGAAGCTCTTTGCAAGCACTGTCTGGGATGAGAGTTGTAGAGAAATAACAAGCAGCAGAGCTGATTTTCCTGAACTCTCTTTATGGACTGAGCCATCAATCTATAACAATGTGAAGGCTTCAGAGATTCCCTAGTTGCCCTCATAAGAAACAGACATCATTCTATTTTCGGACAGTTCAGGTAGTGGAAGTAGGCACATTTTCCCCATAGTCACCAGGCTATGAATCTGAGTAATTAATCTACTGACAATTAGATGTTATGCTTCAAATTAGAAACCAGTATTACACGTGTGAATTAATGGCATTTCATTATGCATTACTGCCTCTGTCAATAAACTGTGACTAGATTTAAGCTTTGCAGGTGTGAGGTAACTCAGGAGAGTTCTGTTCAAGTCCAGTTTCAATCAAGGGCAGTATGAAATGATGAATGTAGGAACCAAAATACACTGAATATGTCTTAGAGGCAAAACCATCTAGAGCTTCCCAGTGTGTGTGAGTCAAATTCCTTGCATGCTGGAGAGAGCAGAGCATTGCGGGAATGAAAAGTAAATACAGATTTAAAATCCTGAGTGACTCTCAACCTACACGACAGATTAAACAAGTCACATTTATGGATTTTAAGTTAGACTGGTCACAAACTGACCGAGCTCATTGAGTAGAAAGAACTTGGTCTGGGCTTATGAACCCTAAATCACTGAAATGCAAGCTTTGTTTAGCAAGTAACAAAACTGAATCAAGAGCAGAAGCTGAATTTAATAGAGACCCCTGTGATTCTCCTCTCTCATTTGCAACCTCCAACTTCACTGGCTTGTTACAGCTGAATAGGTAGCATTTATGCAGTGAATAAAAGGCTGCCTTCCCTACCTCTTCACCCCTCTTCTCAAATCATGCAGTATTTCCAAACTCAGCCTGCTATTTTAAATGAAAAGAAATGCTGTAGCCCTATCTCTACATTAGTGGAGCATGGAGGACAATTTAGGTCAGCTCAAAATATTAATCAGTGGAGAAGCCCTCCTTCTCAGCCCTTACCAAGGGTTGGCCTTGGCCTGTTATTTCAAAGCGAAATTTGCTTTTTTTGTATGAGTGTATAGCGGTCACATAACACTAGCTTGCCACTGGTAAGGGTACTCCCCACTGTGTGTCTAAGTAAGGTTGAGAAAGCAATTCATTTTTCAGATTTGGAATATTGCCACTTCTAAACGGATTTTACTATTTTCACTTCAAACACACTTACACACATGTAGGAGTCTCTCATATTTACTACATTTATTTTTCTGTATACATAATTAAGTGAGGTAATATAAAGGAAATTTAATGCTTTTTACTGTATTCCAAATCCTTGTATTCGGCTTTCTTTCCAAAATTATCTCTCTGCCATCCTAAATTCTTCTCCCTCTCTCTAGTCTCCTTGTATATAATAATAGGTTAAATATTGGATTTTCCATTGGAGCACATCATGATTCCAGGTACTGCCCCACTGCCCGGCTGCTTCACTGAATCTGATCATGACTAGTGAGCCTCTTGTCTGTACCTGGATTAGACAGTATATACATATCTATTTCATTCTTTTAGTTTACTCACACTAACATCTGTAGCCCTGAATGATGGGAATTCATGGATTTCTCTTCTTAAAAAACAACGTAACTTTTGAGAAAGTCAGTGTATCTGTAATTTGACTTTGCCAGTGCTGTTGCAAGCTCTATAGTTTCAGTTAGTCAAATTTACAACCCTAAAGCAATATTCTCTTTCCCTCTTCTCTATCATTTAAAACTGTAATTAGTTCGCTCCAAAGCATTTCTAAAATCTACATTTAATCTATAATTTTTGTGGGCATCTTCATCCCTAAATGCCATGCAGTTTGTCTGTGCAAGAACCTATGTGCTGAATTTACACACGTGGATTTGAAGTCTCTAATCTTCCACGTGGTTCTATTCACTCCAGTAAGAATCACCTTTGTCAAGTATCAATTTCTCTTTCAGAGGCCAACATATCCTTGTAATTGCATCTCAAATTATAGTTAAGGGATCCTCTTGTGACTGTTAATTACTAGGTTCAACAAAATGAGAAAAGAGGAGGAGAATTAAATTTGTCTATCCTGTGCTATGTATTTTATATGCATCCTCTCACTTTAGACTCAGGGTAAACCTGAGAAGAAGGGAGTATTATTTCCTTTGTACAAGTGAAGAAAGTGAGGCTTATACCTATCATGAAATGTACTTTAAATTCCCAAAGCCGACAAAAATTTAGGCCCTTTTTACTCCCCTTCTCTAAAAAGGGACAAGGGAATAAGGAGGGTGGGGAGAGCAGGAATGACATTTGCCACTGCCAGGAAACAAGAATGCTATACTTAAGGGTAACTGACCGGGTAACAATGACCTGCTTCTTTCATTAATTCACACATGCATGTCCTGTATAACCTCTAAATATTTTTCTTCAATACTTGCACAGGTGATGTGTGAGTGCTTGAGATATAAAAGAGTGTTACAAAAGAAAACAGAGGGAAACACTGCCCAAATTAACCCATATTCCAGAGTATATACTAATTGTGTCCATGTACTTTTGTTGAAAAACATATAACATAAATGATAGAGCCATGATATCAAAATTTAATAACATGAATATACATGCTTAAAAATCACTGAAATTACAAGCTGCACTTGTAATTTCATGATCAGGCATACCCTGATGACTGTTTTAATTTAAGCAGATATATTTGTCAATTTGAATTAAAGTGTACATTGCATGGGGTATGAATGGTTCCTTTCAAGTACTTGTTAGGGCAGTATGCAATAACAATATTAAACAATAAACAACTCATATAAATACTGGGAAAGAAATATTTTGAGAAATACTATAAAGATAAAAGCAGTTAAACATAATAGGCTATGTTTAAGTTCACAAAATTACATGTTTCTCTTACCCCTCTCCCCCCACAAAAATGTTAAAGGAAACATCATTTGCTGTTATATTCAAAGATCTTGAGTATGACTTAGACGACAATAAATATTCCATCTTTGTAATTACTTAATTTGTATAAATGTCCCAAATATGTATTTTATTTATGAAAGATATAATGTAATAGTAGAGAAAGACCCAGGAAACATATAAAAAGAATAAAGTGCTGAGATTTGGAGATTAAAATAATATCTACCAACTAGGCTTTGGTACTACTCTCACTTGGAGATAAATTTGTTTTGTAGTAGATTGGTAGGTATGAATAGATTTGTTGTACTAAAAGCAACCTCTATACGTCACTAGATACTGATTCATTTCCCTGTACGCATCCTCAGGCTGTCCTTAGAACCTCTGGGGTGTGCTTGTCGGTGCTGTGCAGTGACTTAGTATAAGTGGCAGAGCTACTGACAAGAGAGAATGCATGAGTCCAGCAGAATCAGCCAGTGCTGGAGTTTACTTCCAAGGGTTTCCACTGAGTCACACCACTCAAAGCAATAGACTGTTTGGTTTGACAAATGAAATAACTCGCAAATGGTCTGCTTTCCAAATATGTTTTATATTAGCCCTGGCTAAGAACAGTGGTCTTCTGTGAATTTCAACACATGTGCCTCTAGCGTACAGTATGGCCCTGGTGAAAGACATGAGGTGAAGCAACAATCCTGCCCTTGCCTTCATCATCATTTGATCCAAAAGGTGATTTCTGCCTTGAGGCAGAAAACAAAAACAACTATGCAGTGTTTTACCTACTTAGTATCAAAGAAATTTAATTACTGATTTAAGAGGAAAAACAATGATGTGTATATATGAAGAACTAATTTTTTTTCTCATAAGCTTTTTACTTATTTATTTTTCCTTCCAGTTTTATTGAGATGTAATTGACCTATAGCATATAAGTTTAAGGTGTAGAGCATAATGATTTGACTCACATACATCATAAAATGATTACCACAATAAGTTTAGTGAACGTCTATCATCTCATATATATATATAGATACAATATAGAAGAAAAAGAAAAGAATATTTTTTCCTTGTGATGAGAACTCAAGATTTACTCTCTTAAAAACTTTCATATATAACATAGAGTAGTGTTAATTATATTTATCATTTTGTACATTACATCCCTAGTACTTGGTTATCTTATAACTGGAAATTTGTACCTTCTGGCTACATCCAATTTCCCCTTCTCCCCCACCCCTTTTGGCCTCTGGTAACCACAAATCTGATCTCTTTTTCTATGAGTTTGCTTATTATTTTTTGAACTATAATTGACCTACAACACTATGTTAGTTCCTGGTGCACAACACAGTGATTCGATACTTCTGTATATTACAAAATTATCACCACGATAAGTTACCATCTTCCACCATATAAAGATATTACACTATTATTGACTATATTCCTAACACTGTACATTTCATCCCCTTGACTCATTTATTTTGTAATTGGAAGTTTGTACCTCTTAATCTCTCTCACCTATTTCTCTCCTTCCCCACACAATCCCTGGGCCTCTGTCAACCACTTATTGATTCTCTGTATCTATGACTCGGTTTCTGTTTTGTTATCTTTGTTTATTTGTTTTGTTTTTTAGATTCCACATATAAGTAAAATCATACAATATTTGTCTTCCTCTGACTTATTTCACTTAGCAGAATACCCTCTAGATCCGTCCAAGTTGTCACAAATGGCACAATTTCATTCTTTTTTATGGCTGAGTAATAGTCCACTGTATACATATACCACATCTTTTACCATTCATCTATGAATGGACACAAGTTCCTTCCATATCTTGGCTATTGTAAATAATGCTGCAATAAACATAGGGGTGCATGTATCTTTTCTAATTAGTGTTTTAATTTTCTTCTGAAAAATACCCACGAGTGGAATTGCTGGATCACATGGTAGTTCTATTTCTAATTTTTTGAGGAACCTCCATACTGTTTTCTACACTGGCTGTACCAGTTTATTATACATTCCTACCAAAAGTGTACAGGGGCTCTCTTTTCTCCAACACTTGTTATTTGCTGCTTAAAGGAAAAAATGATGATGCATATATATAAAGGATTAAATTTATGTAAGAATTTCATTGAAAATGTAAAGGAGCATAAAAGAAAGAATAAGAGGAATTAAATAAAAACATTCAATCTTAAGTCATTGATTAAAACCTATTTAGTAGGAAAGCAAATAATTATCATGTGAACAAATAGTTATTGAGAGCTTACCTTGTGCCACCAGTCCTAAACACTTGGCACGTTTCATCGCATTTATTCTCAAGATACCAGAACAAAGCACGTAATATTACTATCACTATTTTACAAATGAATAACTGAAGCTCAGAAAGGTTAAGTAACTTCCCTCAGATAAATTTCATTGCTGAGGGTTGACAATGAGATAATAACTAAATGATTAATAAAGCTAATTGACCATATTCAGATATATATTGAATCTTAATTTTAATAATAGGAGTTAACAAGCAGCAAATGCATAGTACTTCATATGCTTCACCTGGTTCTATTCTGGTAACAACACTTTGGTTAGAAATATTAATTGTTATCACTTTACATTTAACAAAAGTTAGGCTTGAACAGGGTAAGGAACTTTTTCAAAATCACTCAAGTAGTAAGTATTAAAAGTGAGTGCTCGGATAAAAACTACCCACTTAACTCCAGAACTATTTCCCTTATCTACTATTACATTATAATTTTATTTTCCCCAGTCTAAGAAGCTATGCCATACACAATGCACCCAAGCGTGCACGCACACACACACACACAAACTTATATGTTATTTTGTCATTACTCTAATGAGAATAATAATACATATAGAAAACAGGAATACATGTGTCATAGGAAAAAGCAAAATCTTTGTGTATACTCTAATAGATTACTCGCCTTCTGCCTGTACCAGAGAAAGATTCCAAATTTTATGTTGTAATAAAAAGGACGGGCACATGTTTCAGACCATTGACCAATGCTGCTTCAAAATTTTAATGTGAAAAATGGAACATCAAGAATAGACTTCTACGTGAAATACATTGTCCTGTACTTTGCCTCTGGAGAAACACACAATCAGATTCTATACAGTATAAATATATATCATTTAAATAATTCAGAATACCTAAGGGGATTGAAATAAAAAAGAAGGTTGCAAGTCTTTTGAAATAGTTGCTACAGTATGACATTTTTTAAAAAAAAGCCGATATTGCTCATATTTATTTCTCCTTTTTTTCCTATGTAGTGTTCAAGAACTTATAAAAGTGCATAATTTTTAGCCTCTTATTTATTTATATGAGGTAATTCTGGCATACATACCACCATGGACACTAACATATGTGACAATGCAGCAAATAAAAACATGCTTCATTTATTAAGATGCATAGGAGTGCTGTTAGTTTGTAACCAATTTCTGTACATAATATATTTTTGATGATTAGTTGCCTAGTTCTCTTCAGAACTTGGAAAAAAAGATGGGAATGTAGATATAAGCTACAGAATATTAATGGCATCGTATGGTTTGCACTGGCCTTGGCCACTCTATTGGATCAGGGCTTGAGAGTCACATATGTTATAATCCAATCCACCACACGTAGCGGAACCATACTGACTCTACAGTTAGCTTCACCTTAGGCCTGCAGTCCTATTCCATTCCCTGTCTGCGTGACTGAGTTTTAGCCTATTCACGAGGAACGTGCCCAAGCCAGATAAGTTCCCGGTCAACTTTTACCCTTGCCTTCATCTGATATGAAAACTGGAAGAATGTCTTCTACTGATGCAGATGGTTAATGGTCATGAGACCCCCAGCGGGAGGGAAAAACCCCTGGCTCCAGTTGCTTCTGACACACTTCTCACATAGTAGTCAAACTCTACTTTTAGCTTTGGCCCCTTTTAAATCTCCCTGTAACCCTTTCAGCAGAGTAGAGTGCCTCTGTGAATGCCTCTGGATCTTGTCTGCCAGACCGCGCCTGTATGTAAGTTACTCACAGTAAACTTCATAAGTGTACTTTATGGAGCTGCCTTCTTCATTTTTGGTCTTAAAGTTCCTTCTCAGTTCAGAGGATATTTATTCAATATCTCCACCTCCCAACAACCATAAAGTCTAATTCTCAGATTGCAGACCTCCTCCCTTGGAAGCCACAAAATAAACCAGCTCACCTCCTTGGGACAGTGACTTTAATATTCTTCAAAATATTTTTATATGCAAATAAACACAGGCATGTCATGGAAAAGAGGTAACAATCCCCAAATTCTTTTAAATGAAAGGACAATAGTTAAAATTTACATGTACAGAAATCCCCTTAAGATTCCATGCCCAGCCCCCCATTTTTCCATTATAGGTACCCCCTATTTGGGGCTTCTTAAGAGGAAACATATGAATACCTCAGAAGATACCTTGATGGAGTATGAGGTAGGAAGAAGTTATGTCATCACCAGTACTGACCTGGGTGACAACTTATTTCCTTCCCTGGCTAGCAAGCACAGCACACTTGCATTTAGGTCTCTTGCCTTCATGTTTTTATGACAAAATTAGTCTCCAGCCAAGGGTAGTGTTTTACAATCACTTTTGCCCACTCACAGACTAGGATATAAGCACACATAAATGAGCTTACAAAGATATCTTATATGTCTTAAGATCATAAATACACACTGCTTGAATTGGAGTGAAGAGACATCAAAAAAAATCTTAAAGAAAAAGGGACTTCCCTGGTGATCCAGTGGTTAAGACTTTGCCTTCCAATGCAGGGGGTGCGGGTTCGATCCCTCATCAAGGAGCTAAGATCCCACATGCCTTGCAGCCAAAAAACCAAAACGTAAAAAAACAGAAGCAGTATTGTAACAAATTCAATAAAGACTTTAAAAAAGGTCCACATCAAAAAAATCTTAAAAAAAAAAGAGAGATGGCCCATTAGAAGTCTAGGGTTTTGATCTAGGTTATATATATATTTGTTTTATTTTGCCCACTCATTTTTTCTTACAAAGAGAGATTTTAGATCCAAACAAAAGTCTGTATTATCAGCTTCTCTTAAGACAGGAAGATCTGGCAGCAAGTTGCTTACATTCTTGAACAGCAACAATCTGCAGTATCCCAAATAGGGAATGACACTCCATACATATTATTTGTTCTTTGGTTGGCCACAGTCCCCACCACTCCCTATTATTTACTGCTTTCATCTATCTCTGTTATTTATTTCACCTCTGTGGCATTTGAGCGTCAAGACAATTAAAACAAGCACATACTAATTCACTATTTTGACTACTAAGTCATCCATCAAGTAAAGCATTTTAGTAAATATGACTGACTGCTTATAAATTGAAACAGAATAACTATGATACATACATCTCATGGTAGCACTAATCCATTGTTTGCCAAATGTCAATGTATGTACATTACTTTAAATTAATGGTAAATTTCCAGGTTAAAAAAATTAAGGGATGAACGAAGAGAGAAATTACTTAAAGAAATTGAAATTGATTATCTACCTAACCCAAGTGCAAGACCATAAGAACATTTTTGTTAGGGAAAGAGGATGTCAACAATTTAACCACCTTGTGAACTAAGTGATTCAGTCTTCAATTGTGGGATGTCTACAACTAAGGTTAGCCGTTTACTCATAATCTAACAATCTTGGCTTACTTTCAATAATGACAAGTATGCATAATGATGGTAATTTGATTGGATTTAGTTTTATATTACATGATTTTACAGAATTTGTAGTCAAAATACAAATGTATTTTATCTAATTAGTAAAGCCTGATGTATTTCTCCTATAAATCTCTTATTCTTGAATAACAAGTTCAGAAATGTTAATCATCAGTATGGACAAACTAATGCTTATTAGTGAGTATAATCCGTCCTTTTCAGAACTTGTTAGAGATGAGAAAAACAAAAAAATAAAACAAAATGCAATGGTCAAAATGACTTGTGTTTATAATTAAATGTAAGGCATCCTGAAAAGCAATTTACCCATTTACTTACATTTTTAGAGCTTTTTGTTCATTAAGGTGTCCAAAAGTAGGACTCAAAATAAGAAAAAAACTTACCCTTTTGCAGTGATAAATTTTCAGATATTTTCCAATAGACATTCAAAGAAGAGAAGAAAATGAAATAGATCTTTATATCTAATATTCTATTTGTTTTGACTGATAGTTTTATGTACATATTGGATGCTAAAACCTACTTTATTTTGGACAAAAAAAGAATTAGCCAAAATTATTTCAAAAGAATAAGCATTGTTTTAAAGATAATTAAGTATTTTTGTCAAAATATATGTATTTAAATCATACTAAATTAATTGTTTTTAGACTATTAGATGACTTGGTAATACATTTTTATCTCAGTGCCAATTTGGGAGATAGGAAATCCAACCCTTACCATGATTAATCCTGAGATCTTAAGAAACAAACTTTTATTTTCAGGCCTTAGTTTCTTCAGACAGTGACCCTTTAACTCACAAATTCGGATATAGATTGCTTTGATTTTAATATGTATTTCTGGAAATAAAATTGCCAATTTCTAAACAATTCATTTCAACTCCTTATGGAAAGTGCCATAATAATTATTATAATGGTTATAATTCTCCTCTTTCCTCTTTTTCATCACCTAATAGCTTTTCAGAATACCATAGAAGATAAACACCTGATTTGTTATTTTCAGTCAACCATCCTAGTCTTCAGATTGATTCTGAACAAATCACATTGGATTCCTAATCAAGGCTCCATAAAATATGTATTATTTTTATGAACAGAGTGGGAAATACAATCAGAGAAAAGATAGAAATAAGAAATTGGAAGTAGAAAACTTGGATAGACAGAAAATTATCACGATTTCCAGATGACAGAATTTGATACCTACAAACACAAGAAAAACAACTACAAAATGGTTTCATATTATAAGAGAATGTGCTTAAATAGCTACTTACAAGATTTATTTCTTTACAAAAAGTAGCTTTCCCATATTTGAAGAAGAAAAACATTATGGATATCAATTAAAGTGAAGAACCCATCTACTAAAGCAATAATAAGATAAAATACTGAAAAACAAAGTTGGAATAAATAAAAACGCCCTATGAAGAAAACTTTAAAGCACCACTGAGGAACATAAAACCAAAAAAGATGAGCAAATGACAATACATATTCTGTCATTTGCTAGGAAAACTCAGTATTAATTCTATGAGGTCTAATTTGAAAATATAATCACAGTAAAATGTTATTTTTTTTTTTACCTTACTGGAAATAGTGATGCTAATTCCAAACTTATTCTAAAAATAAAATAAAATAATTCAGCATCTGTACATGCAGAGTCTCACAAATCAATGGAAAATACAGAATTCAAAGATAGACATGGCTGAAACAATGATGTAGTGTGTGAGTAGAATACTTTTTGCAATTTATTTAAATCTTAATTTACTCTTTTAAATGCCTGAAGTACAGCACATATGTAGAGACTATGAACTCTACAGTTTAATGATGCTTTACAAAGTGAACATACAGCCATAGGCCAATGAAGATATAGAACATTACCGACATCCCAGAAGTCTCCATATCATTCTCTCCCAGTTATTAGCATTTCCAAAAGCAATTTACTCATTTGGTTAAGCTTTACATAAGTGAAAGCAAATAGTACATATTATTTTGTGTCTAGCTTCTTTCACTCACCATTAAGTGAGTGAGATTTATCACTTTGTTGCTTATAGCCATAGTTTACTATTTCACTGTTGGTGGACATCTTTGTTGTTCAAATTTTTTGGAAAAACTGACATTCATGGTCTGCATTTAATAGATCAGAGAGTATTTATAAGCTCAGATTTAGTATAATAAATATTGAAGAAGTGTTTTCTAAAGCAGTATACCAATTTGCATTCCAACCAGTAGTGAATGAGTTTTTCATTTGCTCCTCATCCTCATCAACTCTTGAAATCATTTTTGTTTGTTTGTTTTTTTAGCTTTTTATGACTGTTGTGGTAGGTACATGGTGGTATTTAATTGTGTCTTTTTTCTTTATTTCCCACATGACTACTTACGTTGAAATTCTTTACATAGGCTGTTTGATCATTTGGATATCATCTTTGTAAGGAATTAATTCAAAATTTTCTATTTTATAAAATGTGGGTTGTCTTTTTTCTTATTGATATTTAGAAATTCTTTGTTTATTCTGGATACAAATCTTTTGTTGGATATAAATATCTTTTCTCACTCTGTGGCTTGCCTTTTCTCTCTCCTAATGGTTTCTTCTTGCTGAACAAAACTTTCTAATTTTAATGGAGTTCAATCATCAGTATTTTTCTTTATGATTATTGCTTTTCGCTGCTAGCTTAAAAATTCCTTGCCTCCTCCAGAGTCATAAAGATATTTCTGCCTTATCATCCAAATAGTTCTAAATTTTGATTTTATGTATGGTATGAAGTAGAAAGGTTTATATTTTCTTACACAGGTATATAATTAACCCAGTCTTATTTATTAGAAAGAGCATCCTTCCTTACCAAATTGCAGAGGCATCTTTGTCTTAAATCAGGCTAATTTCTGTACTATTTATTCTATTTCATTAGTCTACTCGTCTATTCTTGAGTAACAGCACTGTTTTAATAACTATGACTTTATTATACATCTTGATGACAATTATATCCTCCAGCAAGGTTCATTTCCTCAAGATTGTCTTCACTATTCTTGATTATCTCATTTCTACATGAGTTGAAATCAGCTTGTCAACTTAACATGCTGAACTTTTTACTGAGACTGCATTGAATCTATAGTTTTACTCAAGGAGAAGTGACAAGTTTACAATATATGATCTCCATTGATTAATCTTCCTTACTTTATCTCATATATATCTTTTTCTTGGTATAGAAGTCTTATTCAAGTTTTTTAGCTTTATATTTTGATAAATGATATATTTTCAAAATTACATTTCTTAATTGTTTCTAAGTGAAAAATGCAGTTAACTTTTATATTGATATTTAATCCAGTGACCTTTTTAAAGTGACATATTAATTTTAATCATCTCTTTCTAACATTCTTTTGAATTCCTATGTACTATATAATGTCATCTGTGAATAAGGACAGTGTTACTTCATCCTTCTCAATACTTATATCTTTTATTTCTTTTTCTTCCATCACTGAATTCCCTCAAATGAAATATTGAATAGAAATTGTATTACAAAGCTTCTCCATCTCTATCTCATTCCTAGTTTCACAGTGAAATTTTACAATATATCACCATTAAATAGGATGTTTACTGTAGAATTTTGGTCAATACTCTGTTGTATTAAGTAAGCTCCCTTCTGTTCTTGGTCTGCTAATTCTTTATAAAATTCACGGATAGCTGATGAATTTTGTTAAATATTTTTTTTAGTGTCTACTTGTATGGTCATATGATTTTCCTCCCAAATCTTGTTAATGTGGAGGATCACACTGATTCATTTTAAATGCTAAACCTATCTTGAATTTGTAGAATAAATAAATTTTACAGGATGTCTTTTTTAATATGCCTGAATTCATTTTTTTAATGATTTTTTCCTCACTGTTTATGAGTTGTCCCATTCTCTCACCATTCCTGGGACTCCAGTTGTGTGAATATTATTTATTTCTTCCATATACCTTATATCTCTTATGGCTTTTAATACATTTTCAATTATTTTTTTTCTCTCCAGACTTCAGTTTGAAATTTTCTACTAAACTATTTTTTTCTTCACTAATTATCTTTCCTTTTCTGTCTAGTGTGCTGTTAAAGCCTACTGAATTATAATTTCAGTTATTTTATTTTTAATTTTGGAATATTCATTTGATTTTTCTGTGTGTAGAGTTCAAGCAGGTCTGCTAAAATTCTCCACCTTTCTATATTATTGACCATATAAATTAACATTATTTAAAAATATCTGTTACCCCAATGGTCTGTTTCCATTTCCTATGTTTTTCTCTAGGTTTTTTAGTTATTTTATTCTGTTACTTGATATAACTGGGTCAATATTATTGAGGCTTTTAACATTAGTAAAGGCTCTGGATATTAAGTTTTTCCTGAAGAGATTTTCTTCTGGCAGGCAATTCATACCACGTTTACTTACTGTGGGATTGAGGAGATATTTGCTAATATCCTTCTTCACGGTCAAACCCAAGCAAAAGTGGAAACATTTAAAAATTTCTATTTCCAACATGATTTTTCAAAGATTCAGTTTCCTTTAAAAGTGTAAGAGGCTTGTCGCTCCAGAGCCTGGCAGAGAGAGACTTATTCAACCAGTTCAAGTGAAGAAAGAGTACCTGCTAATTAGGTTAGTTTGGGCAGCCATGTATCATTTTCAAAGCATTCAACAAAATTTGTATCAATATTTCCTTAAATGTACTACTGAAATTTACCTTCCACCTCAAACACTTTGACAATTTGCTGAGAACTCTCTCTACAATGAATCCAGATTTTTGTATGTATTAAACGATTCATGTGCTCTTTGTCCAGTTTTACATGCTCAAGGGAACTGATCATCCTTTAACAAAGTTAATCATTTTATAGTATCATTCAGACATTTTAGTTTTCATTTCCTCTCCAAGTTTTTTGAACCCAGCATTTATCTGTGAATAAAGCACTGTATTATGACAATGTCAAGATTTTATTTTATAATAGACGAAACCTCTCCTGGAGCCAGCCACCTATGGGATAACATCGGTAAAGAAGCCAACACAATTCCTCCTGGACAGCACTTTCTAAATATGAAGACAAAAAAATTAAATGTACCTTGACCTTTTTTGTTTCAGACAGAAACTTGCAGCAAGAAAATATCGTTCATGAATTTTGCCAACATTTACAATTTTTACAAGAGCTTGATATCTAATGGTGAAATCTGCTTACTCACCAATCTGGAAGGAGAAGTCATTTTTCCATTTACTGATCTCAAATCTCTTCAGTTTCAGGTGATACTTCTTCAGTATTTCAACTTATACTGATAGAGAGTGGAGTCTTTGATTTATCCAGCTGCATCTTGACCTAACATTTTCTCACTATAACTTTACATGCTTCCATCATTATGTTCTCACCAACCATGTGAAACTTTTCTTTTTTTTGGGGGGGGGGCAATAATTCCTGCTACTAAATAACTTGATTCTTGAAACATTTCATTGAATGCAGCTATTTTTTTTAAAAAGAGCTTTACTGAGTTTAAGATTCCAAGAACTATTTCTCAGTACTTTCCTTGTTGAGTGACTGTGGTTTGTAGTTGTGTCCTTTTGATCTTGTTGCTTCACTTAGAGATTGTTTGCAACAAACTATGTACAATGGGATTAGATAACTTGGATTGTCAGCTCCTGTAAAAATAATTGGCTTTCATGGTAAATATAGGAAGTTTTTGGTTTTATTGCTATAGTTTCATTTTTTCCTTTGTTGCTCTGGCTCACTTACTTTGAAATGACTTTGAAGATTGTGATTGTTTACTTCCAACCTTACCAGAAGTATCTGTAGACCTAAGATAAAGAATCATCCTCTTCAATCTCACACCTCATGTCCAGAAAACACCATACTGGATCCTCAAACATGTTTGTAAAGAGAAACATTAATAAAACAGATGGGTAATAAATAATTTTATGAAAAAATCACAAAAAGTATTAAAAGTTCACAACTCTTTCAGCCTACATATCCACATTTTGCAACATTTACAATAATAGCAAAGCCACAGGAGGACTGCTGACCTACGGTGAATAAAAATTTTGTCTTCGAATCAAGATAGACATTTTCTCTACTGTGCTCCTCATTTCCTTCTGAGCACCAGAAGCACTTTTTTTTTTTTTTTTTTTTGGCTGTGTTGGGTCTTCCTTGCTGAGCGCGGGCTTTCTCTAGTTGCAGCAAGAGGGGGCTACTCTTTGTTGCGGTGTGCATGCTTCTCATTGCGGTGGCTTCTCTTGTTGTGGAGCATGGGTTCTAGGCACGTGGGCTTCTGTAGTTGTGGCACACGGGCTCAGTAGTTGTGGCGCACGGGCTTAGTTGCTCCGCGGCATGTGGGATTTTCCTGGACCAGGGCTTGAACCCGTGTCCCCTGCAGTGGCAGGAGGATTCTTAACCACTGTGCCACCAGGGAAGCCCCCAGAAGCACTTTTAAAGTCCATATTTCTGCTAACATTCTGTTCAAGGCAATCTAGGCTTTTTCTATGAAGTGCTTCAAATTTCTTCCATTATTTACCACTATCCAATTCCAAAGTCACTTTCACATATTGAGTCAGGGCAGGCTGGAAACTTTCAGGCAGGAGCCGCTACTGCAGTCTACAGGTGAGATTTCTGCTCCCCAGGGAAACCTCCATTCTGCTCTAAGCCCTTTCTGCTGATTAGATCAGCCAATGCAGATTATCAAGGATAATCTCCTGTACATAAAGTTAACTGATGGTAGACATTAATCACATCTAAAATATAGCACCATTGCAACACTTAAGATTTATGTGTGTTTGAAAAACTGGGTCCTATAGCCTAGCCAAGTTGACACATAAAATTGATCATGACAGGAAATTTTAGCAGTATTAAAATTAATTTCAATATTAAAATAGCACTATTAACCTCAGGTGTAGTACAGCATTTTGTTGTTTTATTATACCTAAAATGTTAACAAGGAAGTTTTGAAAAACAGAAAGGATCTGGTACATTCATGTATTCCTATGTTACACAAAACTTGAGGTGCATGTTCAGTGTATGATGCACCGGGATAAATACACTTTGTTACTGTGGGCACCTAACTGGTAAGATAATGAGGAATCATCTTACGCATGGTAGAGAGGTAAAGTGAACGCTAATGGACCAGATAAAATTTGTCAGGTACCCTGTTAGAGCACCTTTGTCTTGGTTTTTCTGATAATTAGTATCTTTTTAAATAGAGAACTTAATCACGTTCGCCTTACAATGCAAAATGTCTTGAAAAGAAATCCACCGAAATTATACAAAGATTTAAAAAACCCTGATATTGGAAACTGAATTCAAAGCAGGTTCATTGTATACAGAAGAAGTAGAGCAAACTGACCAAAAAGTGTAAGAGTAAAAATGTTATTTCTTGGTCTAAAATTCTGACTCAGTATTATCATATAATGACACACTGTAGCATTAGGAATGGAAGTTGTTTCTAACTTAATACAGGAAACGACTTGTAAACTATTAAAGATAGTATGTATGGTCTCAGAAATTAAAGATAATAAAATAGGTCTGTGCAATTGATGTTTATAGATAGTGCATCACTGTAAAACACCATGACATGGATTTTGAGTATCTTAATTATTTTTAAGTCACAAGTATTAATTTTATGAATATATTTTCCTTTTATAAAATTCAACATGAAAATAAATTCTATATCAACTATTGCTCTCAATCCTAGTTCATTCCTTATAGAAAACCACTGCTATCAATTTGATTTCAGTGGGAAGCAACCGCATAGCACAGGGAGATCAGCTCGGTGCTTTGTGACCACCTAGAGGGGTGGGATAGGGAGGGTGGGAGGGAGGGAGATGCAAGAGGGAAGAGATATGGGAACATATGTATATGTATAACTGATTCACTTTGTTATAAAGCAGAAACTAACACACCATTATAAAGCAATTATACTCCAATAAAGATGTTAAAAAAAAAAAAGAAATTATTCTATATACAAGAAATATACATACCAAGATCATCCATTATTTTTAAAATTATTTTGTTTTTTACATAAATCATGATACACTGTCTATTTCTGCAACTCCTCCATATACATTATATGTCTTAGACATCTTTCCATGACAGTTAATACTTGTCTTACTGATTTTTTGTTAACTACTGCATAGTATTCCCAAAGCAGATTCAGCTGCAATTTATTCAGCTAGTTTCTTCAAGATGGATATTTTGGTTGTTTCCAAGTTCTTGCTAATAAGTACAATACATTCTTCCTCATGCATATGTGCAAGTGATTTTATAGCACATTTTCAAGTTCATCTGGAGGGCTTGTTAACCAAAAAAACACACCCATCCCTAGAGTTTCTAATTTAATATGTTTGAGATAAATACTAGAAATGTGCATTTCTGACAAGTTCCCAGGTAATTATGATGGTGAAGGTGCTGGTCCAGGGTCTGTACTTTGAGGACCACTGCACTAAGTACCTACTGAGTGCTAATCAAACTGTAGTCCATGAACCACCACTAGCAGCATTATTTGGAGCTTGTTAGAAATTCAAATGTTTGAGTCCCACCCCAGTTCTACCAAATAAGAATCTCTGTGCTTTAACAAGTTCTTCATCTGATTATTATGTATTCTCAGGTTTGAGGAGCACTGATGTAGCTTAGATTTATGTAGCTAAGACTTAGGTTGTCATTGGGAAATCTTATCCCCTCCACCCTCTTATTTAGAATGACATGAGTTACATACTGTGATTGGGCACCAGTAAAATGTTTTCATTAGTTCTAACAAACATCAGATAGTTAATTAGAATTTTTATTAATTTTAAAATGGGTTTATCCAAAAAATTATAACCTCAACATTGTAGGAAAAGCTCACGTTTAATGTATTTTATTTTATTTTTTCTTTATTTATTTTAAAAACACTTTTAAAACAGTTCCTTAACTTTTTTAAAAATAAATTTATTTATTTTATTTATTTATTTTTGGCTGCATTGGGTCTTCGTTGCTGTGTGCGGGCTTTCTCTAGTTGTGGCATGTGGGGGGCTACTCTTTTGCGGTGCGCGGGCTTCTTATTGCAGTGGCTTCTCTTGTTGCGGAGCACAGGTTCTAGGCACATGGGCTTCAGTAGTTGCGGCACGTGGGCTCAGTAGTTGTGGCTTGCGGGCTCCAGAGCACAGGCTCAGTACAGTAGTTGTGGTGCACGGACTTAGCTGCTCCGCGGCATGTGGGATCTTCCCGGACCAGAGATCGAACCTGTGTCCCCTGCATTGGCAGGCAGATTGTTAACCACTGTGCCACTAGGGAAGCCCATGTTTAATACATCTTAAATTCTATACTTACACTGTCAAATAGGGTAGCCATGAGCCACGTGTGTCTATTTACATTTACATTTAAATGAAGTGAAATCTAATTAAATTTAAAACTCAGTTCCTAAGTCACAGGAGCGACATTTCAAATCCTAAATACCAGCATGTGGCTACGGGCTACCATATTTACATCATCACAGAAAGTTCTACGGACAGTGCTGTTCCACAGGTATACCAAGGTTACATATTTTCTTTCTTTTTCAAAATAAGGTTCAGTTTACTGCGTTCAAAACATATTAACTCTGTTACTATGGCAACTGTGAGAAATTTCTTGCAATTTTCCCTGGAAGATTTACAAAATATTTCAAAGAAATAGAAGCATCTAAATAACACTACACTTATGTTTTCTTTTAGAATACACACACACACACACACACACACACACACATATATATATAGTATATTCATAGTTTTGTACTTGAAGTTTATTAAAATGTGACTTGTAATTTATCCACTGCTCTCTCCAAAGGGCTCAGCCCTTAGAGAGATAATTTTAAACTAATTCCAACTTTCTGGCTTTTATCTATCTCTTTCTACTCTCAGTAGTGTTGTAATCAATAGAAACATGTCTAACTCACTTGAACTTTCTAGGCTTCTTTTCACTCTGTACTGTAATAATGAACTTTGCTTCTCGGTGCTTGAGTCACTAGAGATGCAAGGGCAATCAAATGTTTCTTGTTTTAAAAATAACATTTTACTTTGATAGAAAGAACCAAAATCCTAGGTATAAGATATATTACTTATAAAATTACATGGTGGAGAGAGACCTTCAACATGGCAGAAGAGTAAGACGTGGAGATCACCTTCCTCCCCACAAATATATCAGAAATACATCTACATGTGGAACAACTCCTACAGAACACCAACTAAACGCTGGCAGAAGACCTCAGACTTCCCGAAAGGCAAGAAACTACCCTCGTACCTGAGTAGGGCAAAAGAAAAAAAAAAACAGAGACAAAAGAATAGGGACGGGACCTGCGCCAGTGGGAGGGAGCTGTGAAGGAGGAAAGGTTTCCACACACTAGGAGCCCCTTCGCGGGCGGAGACTGTGGGTGGCGGAGGGGGGAAGCTTCGGGGCCACGGAGGAGAGTGCAGCCACAGGGGTGCAGAGGGCAAAGCGGAGAGATTCCTGCACAGAGGATCGGCGCCGAGCAGTGCTCACCAGCCCGAGAGGCTTGTCTGCTCCCCCGCCGGGGTGGGAGGGGGCTGGGAGCTGAGGCTAGGGCTTCGGTCGGATCCCAGGGAGAGGACTGGGGTTGGCGGCGTGAACACAGCCTGAAGGGGTTAGTGCGCCACAGCTAGCCGGGAGGGAGTCCGGGAAAAGGTCTGGAGCAGCCGAAGAGGCAAGAGACTTTTTCTTGCCTCTTTGTTTCCTGGCGCGTGAGGAGAGGGGATTCAGAGCGCTGCTTAAACGAGCTCCAGAGACGGGCGCGAGCCACGGCTACCAGCGCAGACCCCAGAGACGGGCATGAGACACTAAGGCTGCTGCTGCCACCACCAAGAAGCCTGTGTGCGAGCACAGGTCACTCTCCACACCGCCCCTCCCGGGAGCCGGTGCAGCCCGCCACCGCCAGGGTCCTGTGATCCAGGGACAACCTCCCCGGGAGAACGCGTGGCGCGCCTCGGGCTGGTGCAACGTCACGCCGGCCTCTGCCACTGCAGGCTCGCCCCGCATCCGTACCCCTCCCTCCCCCCGGCCTGAGTGAGCCAGAGCCCCAGAAGCAGCTGCTCCTTTAACCCCGTTCTGTCTGAGCAAAGAACAGACGCGCTCAGGCGACCTACACGCAGAGTTGGGGCCAAATCCAAAGCTGAACCCCAGGAGCTGTGTGAACAAAGAAGAGAAAGGGCAATCTCTCCCAGCAGCCTCAGGAGCAGCGATTAAATCTCCACAATCAACTTGATGTACCCTGCATCTGTGGAATACCTGAATAGACAACAAATCATCCCAAAATTGAGGTGGTGGACTTTGGGAGCAACGATATATATATATATTTTTTTCCTTTTTCTCTTTGTGTATGTATTTGTATGATTCTTTGTATGATGTTGTCTGATAGCTTTGTTTTTACCATTTGTCCTAGGGTTCGGTCTGTCTGTTTGTTTTTTGTTTTTTTTTTATTACTTTTTAATTTTTTTACAATTATTTTGTATTTTTAATTTTAATAACTTTATTTTATTTTTTTCTCTCTTTCTTTCTTTTTTTCTCTCTTTTCTTCTGAGGTGTGTGGCTGACAGGGTCTTGGTGCTCCGGCCGTGTGTCAGGCCTGTGCCTCTGAGGTGGGAGAGCTGAGTTCAGTATATTGGTACACTAGAGACTTCCCGGCACCACATAATATCAAACGGTGAAAGCTCTCCCAGAGCTCTCCATCTCAAGTCTAAGACCCAGCTCCACTCAATGACCAGCAACCTACAGTGCTACACACCCTATGTCAAACAACTAGCAAGACAGGAACACAACCCCACCCATTAGCAGACAGGCTGCCTAAAATCATAATAAGGTCACAGACATCCCAAAACACACCACCGGACGTGGTCCTGCCCACCAGAAAGACAAGATCCAGCCTCACCCACCAGAACACAGGCACCAGTCCCCTCCACGAGGAAACCTACACAACCCACTGAACCAACCTTAGCCACTGGAGAGCAGACACCAAAAACAACGGGAACTGTGAACCTGCAGCCTGCAAAAAGGAGACCCCAAACACAGTAAGTTAAGCAAAATGAGAAGACAGAGAAACACACAGCAGATGAGGGAACAAGGTAAAAACCAACCAGACCAAACAAATGAAGAGGAAATAGGCAGTCTACCTGAAAAAGAATTGAGTAATGATAGTAAGGATGATCCAAAATCCTGGAAATAGAATGGAGAAAAGACAAAAAACGTTTAACAAGGACCTAGAAGAACTAAAGAGCAAACAAACAATGATGAACAACAAAAAATGAAATCAAAAATTCTCTAGAAGGAATCAGTAGAAGAATAACTGAGGCAGAAGAACAGATCAGTGACCTGGAAGATAAAATACTGGAAATAACTACTTCAAAGCAGAATAAAGAAAAAAAGAATGAAAAGAATTGAGGACAGTCTCAGAGACCTCTGGGACAAAATTAAATGCACCAACATTCGAATTATAGGGGTCCCAAAAGAAGAAGAGAAAAAGAAAGGGACTGAGAAAATATTTGAAGAGATTATAGTTGAAAACCTCCATAATACGGGAAAGGAAGTAGTCAATCAAGTCCAGGAAGCACAGAGAGTCCCATACAGGATAAATCCAAGGAGAAACACAACAAGACACATATTAATCAAACTATCCAAAATTAAATACAAAGAAAAAATATTAAAAGCAGCAAGGGAAAAACAACAAATAACATACAAGGGAATCCCCATAAGGTTAACAGCTGATCTTTCAGCAAAAAACTCTGCAAGCCAGAAGGGGCTGGCAGTACATAGTTAAAGTGATGAAAGGGAAAAACCTACAACCAAGATTACTCTAACCAGCAAGGATCTCATTCAGATTCGACGAGGAAATCAAAACCTTTACAGACAAGCAAAAGCTAAGAGAATTCAGCATCACCAAACCAGCTTTACAACAGACGCTAAAGGAACTTCTCTAGGCAGGAAACACAAGAGAAGGAAAAGACCTACAAAAACAAATGCAAAACAATTAAGAAAATGGTAATAGGAACATACATATCGATAATTACCTTAAATGTAAATGGATTAAATGCTCCCACCAAACGAAATAGACTGGATGAAGGGATACAAAAACAAGACCCATATATATGCTGTCTACAAGAGACCCACTTCAGACCTAGGGACACATACAGACTGAAAGTGAGGGAATGGAAAAAGATATTCCATGCAAATGCAATTCAAAAGAAAGCTGGAGTAGCAATTCTCATATCAGACAAAATAGACTTTAAAACAAACACCATTACAAGAGACAAAGAAGGACACTACATAATGATCAAGGGATCAATCCAAGAGAAAGATATTACAATTGTAAATATTTATGCACCCAACATAGGAGCACATCAATACATAAGGCAAATGCTAACAGCCATAAAAGGGGAAATTGACAGTAACACAATCATAGTAGGGGACTTTAACACCCCACTTTCACCAATGGACAGATCATCCAAAATGACAATAAGTAAGGAAACACAAGCTTTAAATGCCACATTACATAAGATGGACTTAATTGATATTTATAGGACTTTCAACCAAAAACAAAAGAATACACGTTCTTCTCAAGTGCTCACGGAACATTCTCCAGGATAGATCATACCTTGGGTCACAAATCAAGCCTTGGTAAATTTAAGAAAATTCAAATCTTATCAATTACCTTTTCTGACCACAACACTATGAGGTTAGATATCAATTACAGGAAAAAATCTGTAAAAAATACAAACACATGGAGGCTAAACAATATACTACTTAATAACCAAGAGATCACTGAAGAAATCGAAGGGGAAATCAAAAAATACCTAGAAACAAATGACAGTGAAAACACGATGACCCAAAACCTATGGGATGCAGCAAAAGCAGTTCTAAGAGGGAAGTTTATAGCAATACAACACTACCTGAAGAAACAAGAAACATCTCAAATAAACAACCTAACCTTACACCTAAAGCAATTAGAGAAACAAGAACAAAAAAACACCAAGTTTAGCAGAAGGAAAGAAAACATAAAGATTAGAACAGAAATAAATGGAAAACATAGAAGGAAGCAATAGCAAAGATCAATAAAACTAAAAGTTGGTTCTTTGAGAAGATAAGCAAAAATGAAAAACCATTAGTGAGACTCATCAAGAAAAAAAAGGAGAAGAGTCAAATCAATAGAAGTAGAAATGAAAAAGGAGAAGTCACAACTGACACTGCAGAAATGCAAAGGATCATGAGAGATTACTACAAGCAACTGTATGCCAATAAAATGGACAACCTGGAAGAAATGGACAAATTCTTAGAAAAGCACAACCTTCTGAGACTCACCCAGGAAGAAACAGAAAATATAAACAGACCAATCACATGCACTGAAATTGAAACTGTGATTAAAAATCTTCCAAAAAACAACAGTCCAGGACCAGATGCCTTCAGAGGCGAATTCCATCAAACATTTAGAGAAGAACTAACACCAATCCTTCTCAAACTCTTCCAAAATATAGCAGAGGAAGGAACATTCCCAAAATCATTCTACGAGGCCACTATCACCCTGACACCAAAACAAGACAAAGATGTCACAAAGAAAGAAAACTACAGGCCAATATCACTGATGAACATAGATGCAAAAATCCTCAACAAAATACAAGTAAACAGAATCCAGCTGCACATTAAAAGGATCATACACCATGATCAAGTGGGGTTTATCCCAGGAATGCAAGGATTCTTCAATATACGCAAATCAATCAATGTGATACATGATATTAAGAAACTGAAGGATAAAAAAACGTATGATCATCTCAATAGATGCAGAAAAAGCTTTCGACAAAATTCAATACCCATTTATAATAAAAACCTTCCAGAATGTAGGCATAGAGGGAAATTTCCTCAACATAATAAAGGCCATATATGACAAACCCACAGCCAGCATTGTTCTCAATGGTAAAAAACTGAAACCATTTCCAGTAAGATCAGGAACAAGACAAGCTTGCCCACTCTCACTACTATTATTCAACATAGATTTGGAAGTTTTAGCTACAGCCATCAGCTAAGAAAAAGAAATTTAAGGAATACAAATTGGAAAAGAAGAAGTAAAACTGTCAATGTTTGCAGATGACATGATACTATTGATAGAGAATCCTAAAAATGCCACCAGAAAACTACTAGAGCTAATCAATGAATTTGGTAAAGTTGCAGGATACAAAATTAATGCACAGAAATCTCTTGCATTCCTATACACTAATGATGAAAAATCTGAAAGAGAAATTAATTAAACCCTCCCATTTACCACTGCAACAAAAATAATAAAATACATAGGAATAAACCTACCTAAGGAGACAAAAGATCTGTATGCAGAAAACTATAAGATACTGATGAAAGAAATTAAAGATGATACAAACAGATGGAGAGATAGAGCATGTTCTTGGATTGGAAGAAACAACATTGTGAACATGACTTTACTACCCAAAACAATCTACAGAATCCATGCAATCCCTATCAAACTACCAATGGCATTTTTCAGAGAACTAGAACAAAAAATTTCACAATTTGTATGGAAACACAAAAGACCCTGCATAGCCAAAGCAATCTTGAGAAAGAAAAACGGAGCTGGAGGAATCAGGCTCCTGGACTTCAGACTATACTACAAACTACAATAATCAAGACAGTATGGTACTGGCACAAAAACAGAAATATAGATCAATGTAACAGGATAGAAAGTCCAGAGATAAATCCACACACATATGGTCACCTTATTTTTGATAAAGGAGGCAAGAATATACAATGGAGAAAACACAGCCCCTTCAATAAGTGGTGCTGGGAAAACGGGACAACTACATGTAAAAGAATGAAATTAGAACACTCCCTGACACCATATACAAAAATAAACTCAAAATGGATTAAAGACCTAAATGTAAGGCCAGACACTATAACACTCTTAGAGGAAAACATAGGCAGAACACTCTTTGACATAAATCACAGCAAGATCCTTTCTGGCCCACGTCCTAGAGAAATGGAAATAAAAACAAAAATAAACAAATGGGACCTAATGAAACTTAAAAGCTTTTGCACAGCAAAGGAAACCATAAACAAGACCAAAAGACAACCATCAGAATGGGAGAAAATATTTGCAAATGAAGCAACTGACAAAGGATTATTCTCCAAAATTTACAAGCAGCTCATGCAGCTCAGTATCAAAAAAAAACAAACAACCCAATCCAAAAATGGGCAGAAGACCTATATAGACATTTCTCGAAAGAAGATATACAGATTGCCAACAAACACATGAAAGGATGCTCAACATCACTAATCATTAGAGAAATGCAGATCAAAACTACAATGAGGTATCACCTCACACCAGTCAGAATGGCCATCATCAAAAAATCCACAGACCACAAATGCTGGAGAGGGTGTGGAGAATAGGGAACCGTCCTGCACTGTTGGTGGGAATGTAAATTGATACAGCCACTATGGAGCCACTATCTAACAGTATGGAAGTTCCTTAAAAAACTAAAACTAGAACTACCATACGACCCAGCAATCCCACTACTGGGCATATACCCTGAGAAAACCATAATTCAAAAAGAGTCATGTACCACAATGTTCATTGCAGCTCTATTTACAATAGACAGGGAATGGAAGCAACCTAAGTGTCCATCGACAGATGACTGGATAAAGAAGATGTGGCACATATATACAATGGAATATTACTCAGCCATAAAAAGAAATGAAATTGAATTATTTGTAGTGAGGTGGATGGACCTAGAGTCTGTCATACAGAGTGAAGTTAAGTCAGAAAGAGAAAAACAAATACCGTATGCTAACACATATATATGGAATCTTAAAAAAAAAAAAAAAATGTTATGAAGAACCTAGGGGGCCAGACAGGATTAAAGACGTAGACATAGAGAATGGACTTGAGGACATTGGGAGGGGGAATGGTAAGCTGGGATGAAGTGAGACAGTGTCATGGACTTATATATACACTACCAAATGTAAAATAGATAGCTACTGGGAAGCAGCTGTATAGCACAGGGAGATCAGCTCGGTGCTTTGTGACCACCTAGAGGGGTGGGATAGGGAGGGTGGGAGGGAGACGCAAGAGGGAGGGGATGGGGATATATGTATATGTATAGCTGATTCACTTTGTTATAAAGCAGAAACTAAGACATCATTGTAAAGCAATCATACTCCAATAAAGATGTTAAAAAAAAAATACATGGTGGACATCGTATGCAGAGAATTCTCTTGTGTTTAGGCACAGCTCAATAAGTGCAACTATTTATAGAATTCAAGGAAACATACAGACTCTCCCCAGTGTCAAAGTTGCTCCCTGGAGGCAAATTCACTATTCAGGGATAATCAAGACTTTTAGAACGTTGAAATACCACCATGATCCATTATTCATGGTATTACAGTCCAAAAAACTCCTAGAGTAGTTTGGTGAGATTGTGGCAAACTCATTTCGTGGCAAAACATAACCTGATCTGACGGGAAGGGGTGTGATTTTTAGCCTATATTAATCCCATACAGTTTAATTATTCATAATTTGCTGAAGAAATGCAAATACGTTTGATTATGGGATGTTACTTCAGACCCTGCTGGGAGCATTTACATACCAACTTTTTCAATGGAGTGTTGCTCTGGATCTCAAATAAAGATATAATTTTTAGGGGCTTCCCTGGTGGTGGAGTGGTTAAGAATCCGTCTGCCAATGCAGGGGACACGGGTTCGAGCCCTGGTCCGGGAAGATCCCACATGCCCTGGAGCGACTAAGGCCATGCACCACAACTACTGAGCCTGTGCTCCTGAGCCTGCAAGCCACAATTACTGAGCCCGCGTGCCACAACTACTGAAGCCCGCACGCCTAGAGCCTGTGCTCCGCAACAAGAGAAGCCACCGCAATGAGAAGCCCGCGCACCACAACAAAGACCCAATGCAGCCAAAAATAAGTAAAATAAATAAATTTTTTTAAAAAGATATAACTTTTAGAAGGCAGAAATAATATTACTCATATAATCCAAAAAGGGTAATATTTTATGGTTGAGAAAAATAGCATCAAGAAGACTTCAATTTGACGTATTTAAGAAAATGTTATGCAAGAAGTTTTAAAATCCAATTTAGTCTTGGCTCAGATATTTACCAGTTTAGTGACTACAAAAACTCTCAAAAGCACAGATTCCTTGGAAAATCACGTGTTATTTTTTACTTTCGTTAGTTTATGCATTCACGTTTTTCAACAATTGTACCACAAAGTCATATACGCTCAATCAGAGTGAAAGGTGAGATCTGTTATCATAATATAACTTGAAGTATGATCAAATTATATATTTTTTAATTTAGAAGAATAAAGCCTTGAATTTGATTTATAATGCCTATTTTTTAAAAAAATATTTCAATGCTAGGAAACAAGTCTGATTAGCTAACAGTACCATAACAACATGGCTCAGATAATGTTTTCAGGGAAGAACAAATGGAAGGAGAAAACCCTTTGTTAAGTTTGATGATCCATCCTGCTATATTTCCAAAGATTATACTGTCATAGAATGTTTTATCTTCTATTTCATTTATAAACATTCAAATCTGTATTTACAAAATAGTCTCACAGCTGCAGTTGGTTGAGAGTCCCAGCTGGAGAAGGTGGGACGCACAGGACTTTCAGAGTGGTTGACACTTCAGATAATGGAGGACATTGTTTCCAGTAATCTCCCTTGGGATGAAAGAAATTACACAGGTGGATGGAGGCAACTTATTCTAGGAAATTGTCCCTGCTACAGAGGCAATTTTGAGTTATGTCTGCAAGTATATGTACATAATTCTGAGTTGCACATTGATAGCTAGCCATTAAATTGATTATTACTGATCAGCATTTTTCTGATTTGATTAATATTCAATTTTGCAAATACTTGTATTGAACAATATAAATTTATATATCAGGGACAATATTGGATTCAGTCTCACTCAAATGTGAGGTCAGCAGTGGAGGGGTAATTAGTAACTTCTTGGAGACATGAAGAATATTTATTAAAATTAAGTTGATCAAGATATAAAATTATTATAAATAAGTAAACTATATGTAGGCATAAAGTTATTGTCTTGATAATTCATTTTTCCCTAAGACAAATATACCCAGTGCAGTTTAAATTCATTTAATTTTACAATATTTTACTATAAAAAAACACATAAATGTTGTAAAAATAAACTAACAATAGTGATAATGACATATAATGCTATTTATAAATAGAAAATGTCTTCTGAGAAACTCAAAACATGTTACTAATATTATGTTAATAATCTTCTCCATGTACCTTCTTAGTTTAAAATTCTATGCGTTAAAACACGTCTCCTCGAGAATAATTCAGAAGTCTTCTAAGATACAGGAAATTTCTTGCTGACAACTTTTACTGAGTATTCAGATTATGCTGATGCAGGTGGCCAAAGGACCACCTCTTGGGATTCTCCTGCCTTAAAGATTATTGAGTTTAAGTTGAAATTTGCAGGTGAGGAAATGGAGTACAGTGGTTAAACGAATTTGATGTAACTCACATACTTTATTAGTTCTTCATCTGGGCCTCAAAGTAACATTTCCTGATTCCAATTCCAGTACTCCTAATTTTGAATCTGTCTCCAAATAAGTTGTGTGGGGCATCTTCCCAAAATTTTACAATTGTGCAGATTTTGTTTCAAATGGGGAAAATTCTAACAGATTCTCCACTAAGACAAATTTTTCTTGTTATGTTTTTAAATACATGTGTAAAAACAAAAACTAAAAATTTCTATGTTTATATTTTTGGTTCATCTCAGAAACTAAACCAATTCATAAATAGAATTTTGTATCTCTTTAACAGAAACTTACATAGTCATTACCATAAATCAGTCAGTATTCTAAAAATTTTAGTAATCATATTTGTAAATATTAATAAACAAAATTATTAAACCAACTACTTTCACATTATTAACATTAATTTAATGTTGCAGAGGGTATCACTTCGCTGAAATTAAATTAATGCCCACAACATTAATATAGTGGTAACTGTTCTGGTGCACATCCGTTTGAATGTGCATGTTCTACAACTAGTAATAACAGTGTCTGACCTTTATTGGGTTATGTTCCAACCACTATTCTAGCACATTATATTTTAAACTCATTTAGTGTTCATAACAGTCCTATAAAAATGTATTATTATATTCTCCAATTTTCATTGAGGAAACTTGGACAGGAAGACGTGAAATCACTTGTTCAAACTAGCAAGTAGAGAAGCCTGGCTGGAGAGTCCATTTTCTTAACCATTACTGTCTAATGCTTTTGACTTCAGTGTGTCATGTTGTACTTCAAACACCCACTGCTATTATCTAGTTCACCTAGTGTAAAACTGTCATTTGTACAGTGCTTCTTGACCACATTTCATCTTCACTCTGTGCAAATTTACATATTAATTGGCCTCAGTCCTTTTCTTGATGGCACTAGACACAAAGCAGTGTATTTCACTGCCTATCATTGCTGTGATGTAAAATAAAAGCCTCCATTATTAAAGCCTCTGTTTATTAATTTCAGAAATCAAAGTCCTTTTTATAAAATGGCTCTCCATTGTGCATATAATTTTAACCTTCAGAACTGATAAAATAATTTGAGTATAACGGGGGATGTAGGAAAATTTCTGTCATTTGGAAATTTGGCTTTATTAACCTAAGACCAAATAGAAATGGTAACCCAAACATTAAAAGAGAAATATTGGCTCTTACGTAATCACTTATGATTCACATACAAATGTAAATACAGGGATCAAAGTCATAAAGGAAATCTAAAAGCTCCAGAGTTTATTTATCATGGACAGTAAATCACAACATTAAAAAAATTGTTGAGGATCTGCTGATCTCCGAGAACACAATCAAATACTAGTAACACATACTCCTAGGGAAAGAACTGAATAAGACTGTATGGCCCTCTCACATTCAGAATGTATGAATGTGCAACTGCTGTATGACTGCACACTTAGAGTCCTTTTGGGATCAATTAAGTTTTGTTTGTTATTTCTGAGAATGTGATACACAAATTCTGACGCAAAATACATCTCCACAGATATTTCCACTAGCAGATTACATCGTCCTTATGCTTCAATCCAACACTGCTTAGGAAAATTTGTGACGTCAGCGATCTGCCCTTTAAAGCCCTCTTAAGTATCACATCAGGGTCCTTTCCCTCTCTGAGGGTCCTCCTCCCCTAATTCTCTTTTATGCTCCATGGCTTTTCTGAACTTTCACATTGACATGCGGCGTAGAGAGGCATACTCTGGAGCATGCGTTCTAGACTGTACCCCAACTACCAGGATTCTGGTTTACATTATATTGTTGATGACTAATAATAGCTCAATGAATCTAAATTAATTACAAAGGAATGCTCAATTTTTAATCAGAGGGCACCGCTACTGTTTAAGTTGTAGCTCAAATAATGTAATCGCTTGTTGTAGAATTTCAAACACACACATGATAGGGTGCATGGTAGGGCAGGCATTCAAGAATATATATATATATATATATATATATATATATATTTTTTTTTTTTTAGGATGGTGTGTTATGTATGCATATACCATTTCTGAATCTCTCATCTATAACAGGTAGGCAAATACCTATACCATCTGCATGTGTGGCCAACTGTGCTCTCAGCTGAACTGCAGTCACTTTTCTTTTTTCTTTTTAACATCTTTATTGGAGTATAATTGCTTTACAATATTGTGTTAGTTTCTGCTGTAAAACAAAGTGAATCAGCTATACATATACATATATCTCCAAATCTCTTCCCTCTTGCATCTCCCACGCACCCTCCCTATCCCGCCCCTCTAGGTGGTCACAAAGCACCAAGCTGATCTCCCCGTGTGATGCAGTTGCTTCCCACTAGCTATCTATTTTACATTGGTAGTGTATATATGTTAATGCTACTCTCTCACTTCGTCCCAGCTTACCCTTCCCTCTCCCCATGTCCTCAGGTCCATCCTCTACATCTGCGTCTAGATTCCTGTCCTGCCCCTAGGTTCATCAGAACCATTATTATTATTATTTTTTTAGATTCCATATATATGGGTTAGCATACAGTGTTTGTTTTTCTCTTTCTGACTTACTTCACTCTGTATGACAGCCTCTAGGTCCATCCACCTCACTACAAATAATTCAATTTCAGTTCTTTTTAGGGGTGAGTAATATTCCATTGTGTATAAGTGCCACATCTTCTTTATCCATTCATCAGTCTATGGACACTTAGGTTGATTCCGTGTCCTGGCTCTTGTAAGCAGTGCTGCAATGAACACTGTGGTACGTGAATCTTTTTGAATTATGATTTTCTCAGGGTATATGTCCAGTAGTGGGTTTGCTGGGTCATATGGTAGTTCTATTTTTAGTTTTTAAGGAACATCCATACCATTCTTCATAGTGGCTGTATCAATTTACATTCCCACCAACAGTGCAGGAGGGTTCCCTTTTCTCCACACCCTCTCCAGCATTTATTGTTTTCTCCACACCCTCTCCAGGATTTATTGTAGATTTTTTGATGATGGACATTCTGACTGGTGTGAGGTGATATCTCATTGTAGTTTTGATTTGCATTTCTCTAATGATTAGTGATGTTGAGCATCCTTTCATGTGTTTGTTGGCAGTCTGTATATCTTCTTTAGAAAAATGTCTATTTAAATCTTCTGTCCATTTCTGGATTGGGCTGCTTGTTTTTTGGATATTGAGCTGCATGAGCTGCTTGTATATTTTGGAGATGAATCCTCTGTCAGTTGCTTCATTTGCAAATATTTTCTCCCATTCTGAGGGTTGTCTTTCTGTCTTGTTTATGGTTTCCTTTGCTGTGCAAAAGCTTTTAAGTTTCATTAGGTCCCATTTGTTTATTTTTGTTTTTATTTCCATTTCTCTAGGAGGTGGGTCAAAAAGGTTCTTGCTGTGATTTATGTCAAAGAGTGCTATTCCTATGTTTTTCTCTAAGAGTTTTATAGTGTCTGGCCTTACACTTAGGTCTTTAATCCATTTTGAGTTTACTTTTGTGTATGGTGTTAGGAAGGGTTCTAATTTCATTCTTTTACATGTAGCTGTCCAGTTTTCCCAGCACCACTTATTGAAAAGGCTGTCTTTTCTCCATTGTATATTCTTGCCTCCTTTATCAAAGATAAGTTGACAATATGTGTGTGGGTTTATCTGTGGGCTTTCTATCCTGTTCCATTGATCTATATTTCTGTTTTTGTGCCAGAACCATACTGTCTTGATTACTGTAGTTTTATAAAATAGTCTTAAGTCAGGGAGCCTGATTCCTCTAGCTCCGTTTTTCTTTCTCAAGATTGCTTTGGCTATTTGGGGTCTTTTGTGTTTCGTACAAATTGTGAAGTTTTTTGTTCTAGTTCTGTGAAAAACGCCAGTGGTAGTTTGATAGGGATTGCATTGAATCTGTAGATTGCTTTGGGTAGTATAGTCATTTTCACAATGTTGATTCTTCCGGTCCAAGACATGGTATATCTCTCCATCTGTTTGTATCATCTTTAATTTGTTTCATCAGTGTCTTATACTTTTATTCCTAGGCATTTTATTCTTTTTGTTGCAGTGGTAAATGGGAGTGTTTCCTTAATTTCTCTTTCAGATTTTTCATCATTAGTGTATAGGAATGCAAGAGATTTCTGTGCATTAGTTTTGTATCCTGCTACTTTACCAAATTCATTGATTAGCTCTGTTAGTTTTCTGATAGCATATTTAGGATTCTCTATGTATAGTATCATGTCATCTGCAAACAGTGATAGTTTTACTTCTTCTTTTCCGATTTGGATTCCTTTTATTCCTTTTTCTTCTCTGATTGCTGTGGCTAGGACTTCCAAAACTATGTTGAATCATAGTGGTGAGAGTGGGAAACCTTGGTTTGTTCCTCATCTTAGAGGAAATGCTTTCAGTTTTTCACCATTGAGAACAATATTGGCTGTGGGTTTGTCATATATGGCCTTTATTATGTTGAGGTAGGTTCCCTCTATGCCTACTTTTTGGAGAGTTTTTATGATAAATGGGTGTTGAATTTTGTCGAAAAATTTTCTGCATCTACTGAGATTATCATTTGGTTTTTATCCTTCAATTTGTTAACATGGTGTATCACATTGATTGATTAGCATATACTGAAGAATCCTTGCATTCCTGGGATAAACCTCACTTGATCATGGTTTATGATCCTTTTAATGTGCTGTTGGATTATGTTGGCTAGTGTTTTGTTGAGGATTTTTGCATCTATGATCATCCATGATATTGGCCTGTAGTTTTCTTTCTTTGTGACATCTTTTTTTGGTTTCGGTATCAGGGTGATGGTGGCCTTGTAGAATGAGTTTGCGAGTGTTCCTCCTTCTGCTATATTTTGGAAGAGTTTGAGAAGGATAGTTGTTAGCTCTTCTCTAAATGTTTGATGGAATTCACCTGTGAAGCCATCTGGTACTGGCTTTTGTTTGTTGGAAGATTTTTAATCACAGTTTCAATTTCAGTGCTTGTGATTGGTCTGTTTATATTTTCTATTTCTTCCTGGTTCAGTCTCAGAAGGTTGTGCTTTTCTAAGAATTTGTCCATTTCTTCCAGGTTGTCCATTTTATTGGCATATAGTTGATTGTAGTAATCTCTCATGATCCTTTGCATTCTGCAGTGTCAGTGTTACTTCTCCTTTTTCATTTCTAATTCTGTTTATTTGACTCTTCTCCCTTTTTTCCTTGATGAGTCTGGCTAGTATTTTATCAGTTTTGTTTATCTTCTCAAAAAACCAGCTTTTAGTTTTAATGATCTTTGCTACTGTTTCCTTCATTTCTTTTTCATTTATTTCTGACCTAATCTTTATGATTTCTTTCCTTCTGCTGGCTTTGGGGTTTTTTTGTTCTTCTTTCTCTAATTGCTTTAGGTGTAAGGTTAGCTTGTTTATTTGAGATGTTTCTTTTTTCTTGAGGTAGGCTTGTATAGCTATAAACTTCCCTCTTAGAACTGCTTTTGCTGCATCCCATAGGTTTTGGGTTATCATGTTTTCATTGTCATTTTTTTCTAGGTATTTTTTGATTTCCTCTTTGATTTCTTCAGTGATCTCTTGTTCATATAGTAGCATATTGTTTAGCCTCCATGTGTTTGTATTTTTTACAGTTTTTTTCCTGTAATCTATATCTAGTCTCATAGTGTTGTAGTCAGAAAAGATACTTGTTATGATTTCAATTTTCTTAAATTTACCAAGGCTGGATTTGTGACCCAAGATATGATCTATCTTGGAGAATGTTCCATGAGCACTGAGAAGAAAGTGTATTCTGTTGTTTTTGGATGGAATGTCCTATAAACATCAATTAAATGCATCTTGTATAATGTGTCATTTAAAGCTGTGTTTCCTTATTTATTTTAATTTTGGTTGATCTGTCTTTTGGTGAAAGAGGGATGGGATATTTATTAAGATATTTAAGTGTAGTTTAAGGTGGGTACAGTGAGTGTTGCAAAGAGTCTTCGGGTATTGTCATTTGATGTTTTCTATTTCAGAGAACATGGGTGTTTCAGGAAGTTCTTGGAATGTACAATATCTTTATTCACAACGTTTATCTTCCTAGGGCAATACTAAAGTTATTGATAAAAAATTACTCTGTATAATATAGACAGTGAGCTCTGTGAATGATTTCAATTCTCAAAATTTATATCTGGCAATAAAGAGATCTTAATTTTCTGAACTATACTTCCCATATCTTCATCTATCTGGAAAACGCTAATTTTTCAAATCCTGATTATACCCTCAGTATTCTCTGTGTTATTACTGAAGGACTTGTCTTCCTCAAACAATAGACACACAGTGGTTTTTATCCACCACAAAATACAAAATATAAATTAGTCAAATCAATATTTTTTTTAGAACTAACATTGAATCAAAATGGTCATTTCATTTTTATGACATTTAAAACTTAATTCAATCTTATCTATTTCTTTCATCTACATTGTCATAATCACACCTCCCGCTTGTTAGAGCTCTTTGTTTATAAATAATCTTCAAGTGCTATTCTGCCTCTTCTTGATTTCCTGAACTTCAGAAAGAAATGCCATGTGGACATCCACAGAAGCCCTACTCCACTCATCGGTCTAACGGTCCAGCTAGTAATACTAATTGGGGTGAGTATAAAATAACAAAAGTCTAGAGCTGGTATTTCTTTTTTTCATGTTGAAATATACAGGCCATGTATATTACTGAGTCTGTAAAAGTAACATCATTATTTTGGTGTAGAATTCCTAGAAATTTACTGTGATCCATCTGACTTATATTAAATTTAGAGAAGTGCAGACATTTTGCTGGAATTAAAATGACAAGGGGATCTGGACAAGATCATGTCATTTCTCTCTGCTCCTCCTGGCTAAATACAACATTAGAAATAATGCAAAAGGCAACCAAGGGAAAGTTCTGAAAGGTGGTAAGAGGAAGATGGATTGGTCTAGGACCCCAGGAGTAAAGAAACAACAAAGCAGAAGGGTGTCCTATGTCTCCTCTCCAACAGTAGAAGGTAATCAAAGTTCAGTGTTTCCAGAATCCAAAATCCAAACCTGGCAACAGAAGGAAGCATAAGTATGCTCATTTCTCCCCTGGATTGAATGGGAGTCCCTCTGACAACCGCAGATGAGCCTAGCACCACTGGAAATGCTAGCACCACTTTTGTTAGCAGGAATTCTGCTAAAAATAAGTCTCCAGGAAAAGTGCTCTTTATCCCCACAGGGTTTGAAACTTCCCTCTCCCACTGAGAGATATCAGGGCAGCCAGGTGGGACTGGCAATAGGGACCACACTATAACAAGTAGCCTGGCCCTGGATACTCTTTATCCTTGTTTGCTTGAGAACCCCCTTTGCTTCTCCTTTGGTTGCCACTGATGCTCCCTCCCAGGTACCACCAGCCAGTATGGCCAGGCTGTGGAGTAGGCTAAAAGAGGGCATCTACCGTTATAAGTCTGTAGCCCAACAAGGAAGATCTCACCACAGAAGTGTGTGGCCAATGTACTTGTTGAAGTGGCCATGGGAAGCAGCAACAGCAGGGCCTTGGAAACCCCAGAGAGACCAGATAAACCAAGCAGACCAAAATAAAACCATGAAGGCCTGGAAACAAGCTGTATTTAAAATTGCAGCCTACAGATGTAGTTTAGAACCTACATGCTAACCATAAACAGGATGATGACCTACTAAAATAAAAGGCATAACTAGGACTCAGACACTCCTTAACATATAGACATAATAGCCAGGATACAATAAAAAGCCACCTGGCACACCAAGAACCAGGAAAATCATAACTTGAATGAGATAAGACAGTCAAATGTCCTAAAAATGTTCCAACAATTAATTATAAACTCTCTTGAATAAATGGGAAAAAAACCTCAGTAAAGAGACAGAAGTTTTAAAAAAGAGCCAAATGAAAATTACAGAACTAAAAGACACAGTAACAAATAAAAATAGCTTAATGGACTCAAGAGTAGAGTGGAGATGACAGAGGAGAGAGACAATAGTGGAGGTGACAGAATCAGTGAACTTAAGGACAGAACACAGAATTGACCTAATCTAAACAACAGAGAAAAAAATACTGAAAAAAAAATTGTGCAGATTCTCAGAGATCTGTGGGACAATACCAAAAATCCAGCATGCATATAGTCAGAGTTTCAGATGGTAGAAAGAGAGTGGAGCTGAAAGAATTTTAGAAGAAATTAATATCAGAAAACTTCCCTAACAGAGAAACACTGATTTATAGTTCTCCTCTGAAACTATGCAGGCCAGAGGAAATAGCATAACCTTTTTTCAGGTGATGAAGAAAAAGGAAGTGTCAACTAAAAATTCCGTTTTCATTGAAATTATTTTTCAGGAATAAATGGGAAGTAAAGGTATTCTCAGATAAAGAAAAACTAAAATAAATTTTGCTAGATGACCCTTTAAGATTGCCTAAAGTAAGCTCCTGAAGCAGAAAAGAAGTGATAAAAGGAGGAATCTTGGAGCATCCAGAAGGAAGAAAGAGCAATTGAAAGAATAGATATATGGGTACATACAAGCAACTAACCTTATCATCTTGAGCTTTATAAAAACTATTTGATCATTGAGGGAAAAAAAAAACACCATCTGATACTCAAGACAATGATATTAAACGGGGGAGGAACAAGAGCCAAAATGGAGAAAGATTTCCAAACTTCACTCAAAGAGTTAAATATTGATACCAGTAGATGGTAATAAGTCATTTATGAATATTGAAATACTCAGCAACCACTACACCAACTATACAAAAAGATATGCTCAAAAGCACTGTAAATAAATCAAGATAAGGTGCAAGTAGCCTACAAGAAGACAAGAAAAGAGGAGCAGAAGAACAAGAACAGAACGAACAGAAAATGAATAATAAAATGGCAGATTTAAGCTTTAACATGTCCAAAATTAACTTAATGTAAATAGTCTAAATATACCAATCAAAAATGAGAGATTTGCAGTGGATTTTTAAAAAGTTACTCAATTATACACTGTTTATAACAAATTTATTTCAAATTCATGCCATAAGTAGGTTGAAAGTAAAAGGATAGGAAAATATATAACATGCAAACATTAATTAGAAACAATGGGAGAATAGGTATATTAATATTTGATAAATTGGATTGAAGATCAAAGAAATTTACTAGAGACAAAGAGAACAGTGCATAATGATAAAAGAATCAATCCACAAGAAAGACAAAATGATCCTCTATATGTGTATGTATCATACAAAAGAATCACAAAATACATGAAGCAAAAACTGATAGAAGTGAAAGGAGAAAAAAACAAATCCACAATGAATGTGGAAACTTCAACACACCTCTCTCAGAAACTGATAAAACTACCAAGCCGAGAATCAGCAAGATTATAGAATTTGTGAACAACAGAATCAATCAGTAGGATCAAATTCAGATATATAAAATAATCTACCTGACAACAACAAAATGCACACATTCTTAGGTTCCCATAGACCATCCACCAAAAGAAAGCAGAAAGCAACGTCTGATGATAATGGAGTCAAGCTAGAAATCAGTAACAGAAAGCCAACACATGGAACTTCGATAACAAACCTCTGAGTAATCCATGGGTCAAAACGAAAGTCTGAGAGGGAATTTTTTAAAAATAGAGTGCCAAATGAACTGAAAATAAATCATATTAAAATATGTGGGATGCAGCTAGAAGAATGTTGAGAGGGAAATTTGTAACCTCAAATGCTTATATTAGAAGTGAGAAAAGATCTCAAATAAATAATCTAGGTTTCTATCTCAAGTAACTATAAAAAGAAAAAGAATAAACCCAAGGCAAACAGGAGGAAGGTTAATAAAGATAAGATCAGAAATGAAAGAAATTCAAAAGAGAATAACAGAAAATCAGTAAGACCACTACACCAACTAAAACTAAAAAAATTTAGTTCTTTAATACAATCAACACAATTGATAAACATTCAGCAAGACAAACAAAAGTTTAAAAAGGGAAGAAATAAATCAACAATAATGGAAATGAGACGGGATATATCACTACAGATCTTGCCATCATTAAGAGGATAATAAGGGAATACTATGAACAACGTTACACTGATAAAGTTGGTAATTTATTTGAAATGGAGTAATTCTTCAAAAACCCAAAACTACTAAAAACAAGCAAACTTAAACAGGTAATCTGAATAATCTTAGAATCATTAAAGAATTTGAATTTGTAATTTAAAACTCCTGAGAAAGAAATCTCCAGGCCCACATCATTTCACTGCAGAACTCTACCAAATATTTAAAGAAGGATTAACAAAATTTTCCACAGGCCCTTCCAGAAAGCAGAGAGTACCTATCTCAAATTCTTTCATGAGACCAAAATCAGAAAAAGACAGTACAAAAAAAGAAAACTACAGCTCAATATCTCTCATGAACGTAGAAGCAAAAACCCTCAAGAAAATAAAAGCAAATCCAATCCAACAATGTAAAACTGAATTACACGCCATGACCAAATGAGACTTTTTTTCTAGGTAAGTATGTCTGACTCACCATTCAAAAAATCAAACAATTCACCTACGATATCAACAGGCTAAAGAAAAAAATCACGTGATCGTTTCAATTGATGAAGAAAAAGCATTTGGCAATATCCAAAACCCATTAAGGGAAACAAAACAAAACAAAACAAAAAAAAACCTCTGCAATTTAAGGGTAGAGGGAAATTCTACTTGATAAAGAACAACTACAAAAAAACCTACGGCGAATACCTTACTTAATGGAGAAACTCAAACAATATTTTCCCTTTCAGACAGGGAACAAGGCAATGATGTTCACTTTGACCACTCATTTAACATAGCACTGGAAATCCTAGCTACTGCAATAAGGGGGAATAAAAAGACATACAAATTAGAAAAAAAGAAACAAAATTTTCCTATTTGAAGGTGGCATGAGTATCTAGGTGAAAACTGCAAGGACTATACCAAAAAAGAAAAAAACCTTCCTAAAACTAAAAATGTAATAAATCTCAGGATGTTAAGATCAATACACAGAATCACTCTCATTTCTCTATACTAATAATGAACCTACAGAAACTGAAATTTAAAATAACAGTAGCAATCACTCCAAGAAAAGGAAATGCTTAGGTATACAATGAACAGAACACTGAAGCATGTATATACTAAAAATAACAAAATATCAGTTAAATCAAAGAAGACCTAAACTGATTGAAAGATATACTGTGCTCATGCATCAGAACACTCATCATAGCAAAGGTATTAATTCTTCCCAAACTGATCTATGGGTTTAATGCAACTACTGTCAAGTCTCAGCAGTATTTTTTTTAATATAGACTAGCCTATTCTAAAAATTATATGGAAAGGCATAGACCTTAGATGAGCTAAAACCATTTTGACAAAGAAGCATAAAGTGAGAGGATTCACTCTACTTGATACTATGTTTTACTATATGGTCATAGTAGTTAAGACAGTGTGGTATTGTAAGAGGAACAGACAGATTAACGGAATTAAATAGCAAACAGAATTTAGACCCACACAAATATTCTCAACTGATTATTGGCAATGGTGTAAAAGCAATTCAATGGAGCAATTCAATTCAACATCATTTTAACAAATTGTGTGGAAGCAACTGGACATCTATAAGCAAAAAATTGAATGTCAACCTAAATATGTTATAGCTTTACAGAAAAATTAATTCAAAATAGAATAAAGCTTTAAGTGTAAAATATGAAACCACAAAAGAATTAGAATAAACATGAGGAAAAATATTTGGGATCTAGGGCTGGACAGTTTTTGATCTTAAAGCATGATAGACAGAAGGAAAAATTGATAAATTTGGACTTCTTCCAAATTAAAAAATGTTTTCTCTATGATAGATCCTACATGGATAAAATGACAAGCCATGGACTGGGAGAAAATATTTGTAAAGCACGTATCTGACAAAAGGAAGAGGTATCTAGAATATAAAACTCAAAAAACAAAACAATCCAATTAGAAATTGGGCAAAAGATACGAACAGACATTTCACTGAAGAGGAAATACAGATGGCAAATAAGCACATGAACAGAAGTTCATCATTAGCCGTTAGGTAAATGCAAATAAAAACACAATTAGATATCACTATGTATCTATCAGAATGGCTATGATTTAAAAAAAAAATAGTGGCAGTACCAAATGCTGCTGAGGATGCAGAGAAACTGGATCATTTGTGCATAGCTGGTGGGATGTAAAATGTTACAGCCACTACAGAAAACAATTTTGCAGTTTCTTATATAACTAAAATGCAAATATCATATGACCCAGCTATTTCACTCTTGGGTATGAGAGAAATGAAAACATGCTTATTACACAAAAACATACATCACTGTTCACAGAAGCTTTATTTGTAATAACAATAAAACAGTCCAGATGTTCTTCAGAGGTGAATGGTTAAATTATAGTAAATACATACTATAGAATACTACTCAGCAATAAAAGGAAGCAAATTATGATACACTCAGCTTAGATGCATAGGTAGGGAATAATACTGAGTGAAAACAATTCCAAATGGTTTCGTACTTTATTAAGGGCAACTTGAATGATCTTTGTGGCGATGGACCTGTTCTGTATCTTGACTGTAGTAGTGGATACAGAATCCTACCCATGTGATAGAATTGCATATAACTAAATACACACACACATGCACAAATGAGTAAAAGTTACACTGGGAAATTGTGAATAAAATCGGCACTTTGTATCAATGTCAGTATCCTGTCATGAAACTGTACTAGAGTTTTATAAGTTGTTACTGAGTGAAACAGGGTGAATGTTACACTGGATCTCTCTGTATTATTTATTATGACTGCATGTGAATCTTCAATGATCTCAATAAAATTTTCAATATAAAAAATGATATGGATCTTGAATTTCAGAATTCAATTTAATATTTTCAGAGATAGACAAAACTCATTGCTTTCCGGGAACTGTAAGCATCAAGAAGCCAACATTTCTTCTGCATATTTTCTCTTTATCTCTCTCCTTTCTCAAAGTCATATCCTTCTTAACCTCCTTTCTTTCCCAGCCTTAATGTGTCTTATACATTGCTTTATTATTACACAGCAAATATCCAATCACGGCTGTGGAGTTTTGCCCAGGAACTGGTTTTCATCCTGGAGAGCTTTTTAAAAGAGACTTAAAATTGATTTAAAAAAAAAAAAAACAAACACAAGATTTTGACAATCACAACCATAGAGAATGAATATTACAGAGAAAGGCACAAGTATGAACACTTGCACCAAATTTGGAAGTGCCCACTTATTAAATGACAAATATTATTTTTAGCGGATACAGCATAGAGTGGTTACATGTTCACTGTGGGGTTAGAGTAGATGTGACCAGAAAATAGGAGAAGACAGGAAAAAACAGAGTACTACTAAGGATATGGAAATTATTATGTAATTATATAGGCCAAGAAAAATCATCATTAGATTTTCAACCGAGATGTATTTGAAAGATAGGAGGTTGAATCTGAATAACTTGTTGAAATGAGAGGTGGATCAATGAAAGGAGTGATAGAAGATCCTAAATGTTTTAGCTTGAGGACTAGAAATCTCATATTACCATTTTCTGAGAAGAAAAGAAAACACAGGCAGAGAATTCAGCTTATGGGAATGGAACATTAAAGAGATTTTAATCCCTTTCAATGAAATAATTCATAGGTTTAATTAAATGTCTAAATTTTTAAAAACAGCATTTAATATAATTCAATTCAGAAATTAGTAAGTGGAATTTTTACAAAATTGTGGACAAAGCATTTCTATTCAATTTACCTCCTTCAAATACCAAGGTATTTTGGTTCTATAATTAAATTATAATGAAAATAATGTTATGTATATAAAATATTTATAGTGATATACAAAAACATATATTTCAAACTAAAATTTACTCTCAATATATTTATTTAAAATTTCATATACAAAAAAATTTTTTCAAACATTTTCAAAATCATAATAGCAACTAGCTTTTTATCTTATCAGATATAGATATTTCTTTCTCTATTTTAAACAAACTGACTACCTGTCATTTCCACTATTTTCAGGTTCAAAATAGTTATTCCTCTTGGTATATTGTGTATAGTAAGCTCATTCTCCACTGCCCTTTAACTTTATTTATTTTGTCCCGGGGTAATATTTTCTGTAGATACTGCTATGTCAGCTGAAAGAATCATTTTTCCCCTGGCAGGTTTTTGTGGCTCTGTCAAACAGGGTAAACCTTTAGGAGGTTTGAATATAAATAATAGGTCTAGATATAAACTATGGTTAATCAGGTAATTAGATAAGAAATAATACTCATAAAACCATATGCTAAGGGGATATGGGATATGACTAAATAAATATACTAATATTTTGGATTATACTGAGTTATGCTAGGGCAAACTTTCTTTTTTGGTCACCATTATTTTCTCCTCATTCCATACAGTAATTTCTGTTTCTTAGGAGGCACTCAATACATATTCATAGAAATTAAGTGTGAATTTTTCGTCCTTAATATTTTTTGTTGATTGCTTCCCCTTTATTTCTCTATGTCCTTCTGCTTCCACTTTATTTCTCTACGTCCTTCTTTCTCTCCTTTTTCTTGCTTTTTCTTTTTGACTTTACCTTTCTGTATTGTTCTCACCAACTGAGTGAACACCACCTTTTTGCACCTTATTTTATGAGTTTCTGAATTATCTCATAAAGACATACAAACCCCCAAACATGGGCTACTAAACACTAGCCCAAGAAACAGACATAAAAAAAAATCTGACAAACAGAAAAGTGATGAAGAAAAGCAGGGGAAAAGAAGTCACAGTAAAATAAGAAAATGAAAAATGAAGAAGAAATGAAGCAAGGAAGGGATGGAAAAGGAATGAAGAGAGGAGAGCAACATCTAGAAACACACGCATAGAAGAGCATGAGAGATGAACTGATGGTGACAGACCCTGAAGCAAAAAAAATAAATAAATAACAACCAACAACAACTGACTCAGGGGTCAATGTTTCATAATATCCTGAGATACAGCAACTTGCCTATTCCTGAGATGTACAAAAGAACTAATGATAATAAGTCAGAAATGGGCAAAAGGAATGCCATCTATTTTTAAAAATATTTTGGGTTTTGTATTATAGCAAAAATTCTAAATTTTGAGTCAAGTTTACCATGAATGACAGATAGTTTCTACCTAGGACATAAAATATAAATCAGGGGTATCGAATAAAATAAGTGTTCTCTAGATCTAAAATAAGTAAATGCCAACACATTACAATCGTAACAGCACTGTCTCCACCAAGAGGTAGGAAGCACAGTGCCTGATAGTCCTCTTCAGTTCCTGAAAGCAGCATATTCCAGCACAAGGGATACTGCTCTGGCCCATATATCTGGTGTTTCAAAAAGCCTTCTGGCTTTGAATGAAACGCAGGCAGGAAAGGGTTCTGTAGTAGGTTTCCCATTCATATACCTGTCCTTGTGGCATGCTTATTCAAGAATTGTGCCCAATTTTTATTAGTTTTTACCTTAAAAATATCAAATTGTGGGATTCCTTCCTCATGTGCTCTAGACACAATCCTTCGTCATATAGTCTGAGCTTACTTATTTTCTTAACCATGTCTTCTGATAAGCAGATTTTTTGTCTAACTTATTATGGTTTGTTTTTGTTATTGCTTTCAGTATCAAGGTATAGTTTGGCCACTCCCAAGTTGTGAGAATATTCTCCCCTTTCTTTTCTAAAAGTTTCACTGCTTTTAACTTTTATACATAAATCTATGATTAGTTTTTTATACACTTTGAGGTAGAAAATAATTGTGTTTTTCTTTTCCATATCAATATACTGTTGTTCTAGCACCACTTCTTGAAAAGGCTTTCCATTCTTTATTGATTGTTATACCCTCAATGAACTTACCATTCTTTGGTAATATTCTTTGTCTTAAAGTCAGTTTTGTCTCTCATTAATACAGAAACTCTAAATTTCCTGCTATTTATTTTCAATTTACCACACCTAATTTTTGCCCATTTTTCACTCCTTCCTTTCCTTTTAGCTTTATCAATTTCTTATTAATATTTAATTTTAATTCATAATAAGTTTTTTCTATACCTCTTTGAAACATTTTTAATGGTTTCTCTGGGGATTACAGTATGCAACCAAAATTTATCAGTTAACTTAGAATTATTAATGTACTACTTCATGTACAATGCAAGAAGCTTGCAACCTTATAGTTTTAATTACTCCTGACTTAAGTTCTACTTTAGTCATATATTGCACTTATTTATAAATCCCACATCATTTTGCTTTAAAAAGTTATCTATGTCTTTAAAAATTAAAAGATGGAAAAAGTATATAGTCATATGTTTATCTACATATTTACCATTTCTAGTACTCTGCCTTTCTTCTTGTAGATTACAGTTTCCATATGTTGACATTTCCCTCAGCCTAACGATCATTTTTAGCATTTCTTGAAGTACAGGATCCCCTGCCACTAATTCTTTCAATTTTTATTTATCTGAAATTGTCATCATTTGGCCTTTGGGTCTTGACAGTTTTTTAAGATATCAAATTCTTGGTTGATAGAATTAAAAAAAAATTTTTAAGGCACTTTAAAGATGTAATTCCTTGTTTTTCCTTTATTGCTTCTGATGAGAAGTCAACGATCATGTGTATGCTTCCTCTCATATTTAATATGTTTTTGATTTTTTTTTTCTATCTGCTTCCAAGTTTTTCATTCTCTCTATTTTTCTGCAATTTTACCATACTGTTCTTATATGGTTGACATTCTATTTGAGGTATTGTAGACAGTTTAGATTTATTTATCTTCCTCTGAAGGGTATTGATTTCTCTTCAAATAGATGGTTAATTTGGCTGGATTCAAACTCCAAACTTGTTTCTCCTGTAGTTCTTTTAGGCCCTCACTCTTGATTTGCAATTTTTCTTGGCATCTTGACCACTCACGTCCCGGGCAAAGGTAAAACGGAGATTTTGTGGGCTCCCTCTTTGGTGGCTTCTTCCCTTTAGTATAACCCCTCCCCCAACACAGACATTCCAGACACTACAGCGCTGCACTACTTCATCCTCTGATTCTTCAAGTCAGTACGGTTGTGGTTCCTTTTGAGTTGTAGTCACTCTACACCCAATAGACTGACAGTGACTCTGATGAAAAGTCATAGAAACATAAATTTCACCCAGCATAGTTCTCTTCTTTCAAGGGTCAGCTCTTCTCTGGTTTTGGACAGGTATTGTTTTTCCTCTAGTGTTTTCAAATGGTTGACTTGAAAAATGTTTTGTACAGATTTAATCATTACTATCTGCAGGAAGGTTGGTTTGACATAAGCTAATCTGCCATTTCCAGAAGCAAAATTTTGAATTTTAGCTTTGGCTCCCTCTGTCCCTTGTATCTACTATCTTTTTTTCCCTACGTTCCTCATTTCACTGTCTTTTTGTTTATATTAGGGAGAACATGTTTTTCATATCTATGATTTTTGTTTCTGTAGTACTGCTTCTACGTTGTAGGCACACAAGATACCTCTTCCATATCCTTCTTTATCTTATTGAATTCCAGATTAACCCATAAAAATTGTAAAATTTCTTTTATAAACAGGTATAACTTAACATCTATTCTAAGAATTGCTTTGGTGTTGGTAGGCAAAGAGGGACCTCATAATGCTCCTGTAGGGAATATGAAGTCTTCCCATACTCAGCAACAAAGGGAAATGTGAGTCTTTTAGTCATAAATGAGCAAATATTAAAAATGCTATTTCAATTTAGTATTAGTAATATATATTTTAAAGGTGTTCAAGTGTTAAATATCTGGGATTATAATTGAGCCTGCCATAGTTCTTCAAGAAAATAAAGCATTAAGAATATTTTTTGGTTTAGACTTTACATTTTTAAATATGTAAATTTAAAATGTGGTAAATATGAAGGCTGATTTTCTCTTCAAAATGAGGGTCAATGATACACTTTTCCTCCTAGCCATATGAATCATCCATAATCCATTTCCATAATGTTTGAATTTCTTTTGATATTTCTAATATCATTGTGTTGGATTTCCTAACTCTTTAACCATTCTCATTCAAGGCAACAGTTTTTCGGACTGGCTATTATTTTTTTAAAGATGTTTGTCCCTACTCACTATCCTTTGGGTGATACAAGATTCTCATTCAAATTTTAGGAGCATAGGTTTAAATAATTACTCTTGTTCAATTTGCCTACAAATATTCCTCTAATTTAGCTCTCCAAGTTTAAAAACTATTCCATACTTTCATTAACTGTGTTTTTTTGTTGTTGTTCAGTTAGCATAATGTAATATATCAGTAACTGAGGTCCCCATCATGAAATATTGGGATGGCCAAAAAGTTCATTCAGGTTTTTCCATAAGATGTTACAGAAAAACCTGAGTGAACTTTTTGGTCAACACAATATTAATTACCAGGACTACTCCTATTCTAACCCTGGTCTTAATGGTAAGTGTACAACTTCCAAAGTCTCCCACCAAACCACTATTTCCATTTTCTAATTCCTTATCCATATTCTGTGGTCATTGCAGACCACAAATAGAGGTAGACAGGTGCTGGTAAAGGATGAAGTGCAGACAGTAGAGGTACCTGGACCAGTGAAACCAGTGCCTCTAAAGTAGAAGTTTTCTTATCTTTATGTTCCTTACAATTCTGAATTTTGCAGAATATGATGGAAAGTGAAATATGTTGTAGACCTCTTTGATTAGCATATTTGATTTAAGCATCAATATTTATATTGAACAATAATTGTTTTCACTTTCTTTTATCTTATAGATGTTAAAATAATTCCCCATATGCTAGCACCACATAGAAGCTTATTATTATCTTTTGCTGTATTATTTCATGAATTTTAATGGTGGGATGGGAAGAACTATAACTAGGATTTAAGCCTAAAATACTGGACGTATTCCTGTTGAAACATCATCTCTTAGAAATAAAAGTTTCATCCAGAGTAGAGAACAAAATAAGGCATCTAAAATGTCATTTAATACATAGACCAAATAGAAATATGCAATTTTGAGATTCAACTGTAAACCAGAAATCAGATATCCAAATGTATATATTTTTTTCTCAATACAAAGCAACTTATCCTAATATCAGCATCCTATTTTAAAAAGTCAGTCAAAACTAAAAACTGTCTAAGGAAAGTAGGATTTTTAAAACAAAATAAAGTTTTTTAAAGTACTATGTGATAGCTAAAAAAAAGTGTCAATATGAGAAAAAATAAAATTTTCTTTAGAAGAGTCCCTAGGCCATTCTTTGTATTTCCATCTTTCACATTAAGCATAGCTTATAATCGTTTATATCTAAATGAGAACAGCCTGACACAGTTCACAATATTTGGTCTAAGGCCACACTTCATTCTTAACCAAAAAAAAAAAAAAAAAAAAAATGTGCCAAGAATGAGAGGTACATATGATGATTTGGGCAATTTAAAGTGCACCTTTTCTTGAGGCCTGAGGTGCTTAGTCCTGGACACATACAACATACTAAAATTTAGTTTGAGTAAAGGGATATGCAAGTGAAAGGATTTTGCAAAAGAGGATTGAACTTGGAAAACCTACAGGAATGAGCAAGTGAAATCTCAAGTAGATCACTTTTTAATGAGTGGAAGTTGAGGAATTAAAAATGTCTTTCTTTTAAACTGTATCTTTGGTCACCCTTGAGAATGTCTTCTGGGAAGGATAGCTGCTCTCCAAAATGAAGACCACAGATATAGAAAATAAAGATTAGACCATTGTCCAATGCTCACTTATTTCCTGAAAGTGAAAGGGAAGTTATTGAGTAAAAGATAAACTTCCTTTCTTTTCTTTTAAACAAAATGGAACTTATGTTTCTTTGGATGGTTTGATGTTTTCATATTGGTAAAACTGCTTATGCTTGGTTTATATTTGAAGACTGAAATGAAACAAGTTAAAGGTACAAAGATGGTAATGCTTCTTAAAGTCCAGATGTCGTGATGAATTTAATAACACTTCATCAAATGTTTTACACTCCATTGGTATTTGAACTTTGTAGTACATTTTCTAATTTTCTCTATCCTCGCTCTCTTTATTCAACATTCTTTCAATGTCAAGTTTTTCTTTAGCACTAGTTCTTTTCTTTAGTGGCAGTTCTTGATTTGTTGTCTTGTCTCCAGCCTTCTACATACAAATCTGTATTGCTATGGTCGACAACAAAATGACTGTTTTCTTGATCTCTAAACCTTTCAGACCTGTACTTGAGAACAAGTATTAATTTCCCCTTCCCTGATAGTGAACATCTAGACAGATCTGAACAAACCGAAGAAGAAAATCCCTAAGCACCCTTCCTCTCTTCCCAATTCTGGCTTCCAGTCTTATTCGATATACTTTTGGTAATTAGCACTTTACTGCTGAGATTTACAATACATTTTTTAATGCCTTCAAATGTATAAATATCTAATTCCTTTATAATTTTGGAAACATAATTTAGGAACTTAAGTTTAAAGGAAATTTCAAATGAGAATTGTAACATCTATTTATAAAATGAACATATAGCAAAGATTTTATTAACTCATTAATCAATGAAGGAACGAGTAAGAAGTTAACTGGTCCAAAGAAGAATATAAGGAATATATTTATAGATCCGGAATATTGAAATGGGCTTGCAAACAGGTGTGAAACTGACTTGTAATTCAGTTGGGAAGGAACCAAATTGAACCTCCACATGACAAATTTCTTTGCATACCTATAAACGTGAATTATTTTGCATTGCTATCATTTATCTACAATTTACAAAGTTGCAAAGTAGCTTAAAAGCAAAGAAAGGCACAGAATCCCTATAGGATCAGATAAACCGGAAGTGTATGTTATAATGAATGCAGTTTTCCATTGGAAACACTTTTATTCCAATATCATAAATATTTCTTTCACAAAGATTGAGCATATTGATTACCTTTACACACTGACTGCTTTTTTTTCCTCTTTACTGAGATATACTTGATAAATAAAAATTGTATATATTTAAGGTTTACAACTTGATATTTTGATATAAGTATACATTGTAAAATAATTACCACAATCAAGCTAATTAATATATCCATCACCTCACATAGTTATTTTCTTTCCCTCCCTTTCTTCCTTCCTCCCTTTCTCTCTTTCTTTCTTTCAAGATACTTAAGATCTACACTCTTAGCAAATTTCAAGTGTACAATACATGAGTGCTCCAGAACTTATTCATCTTGCATAACTGATACTTTGCATCCTTTGATAAGCATCTCCCTATTTTGCCCTTCCTTCAGTTTCTGGCAAGCACCATTCTACTCTCATTATCCTTTAATGAGTTAGACCATTTTAGATTCCACGTATCAGTGAGATCATGAAGTATTTGTCATTCTGTGTCTGGCTTATCTCACTTAGCATAATGTTCTCCAGGTTCATCCGTGTTGTTGCAAATGGCAGGATTTCCTTCTTTTTTAAGGCCAAATAATATTCCATTCTTTCTTTTTATCTATCTATCTATCTATCTATCTGCCACATTTTCTTTATTCGTTCATCCAATGACAGGCATTTAGGTTGTTTTTATATCTTGGCTACTGTGAATAATGCTGCAATAAACATGGGAATGCAGATATCTCTTCAAGATAGTGCTTTCATTTCCTTTGTATATATAGTCAGATGTGGGACTGTTGGATCATATAGCAGTTCCTTTTTTAGTTTTTTGAGGAACCTCCATACTGTTTTCTATAAAGGCTGTATGAATGTACATTTCCATCAACAGTGTACAAGAGTTATAAGACAGACCCTTGAATAGCAGCTGGAAAAATGGGGGCGGTAGTGTGAGGTCCAAACCCTTTGCTCCTCAGGGAGGAACTGCAATTTGGAGGTTCCCTCCTGATCGTATGGTACTGTGTCAGGGATGGAGTTTATGACAAGATTGAGTCTCAGCTTTTCCTACCAGTCGATGTGGGTGTTTTTTCACTTGCCCAGTATACAGGAATCTCTCAACCAGTTTCTGGATTTTACACAAAGGGAATTGATGCTTGTGTAGCTGCTGAATTGGTGGTCTGTGGGGAGAGAGAGCATCTGGAGCTTCCTATTCCGCCATCTTGCTGATGTTCACAACTTGACTAGTTCTAAAATATATTCTCCAAATGAGAATAGAAATATTCCTTATGTTTTAACAAAACAAATAACGATAAAACTGAATAGTTATGAATAAAGGAACTTCTTTTGTGCATGAAATATATTTTGTCATTTGATATTAGGAAACAGCATATATGCATTGTATATATATACAGATATATATATATATATATACACATATAAAATATATATTAGGCTAAGATTATAAGATTAACACATGTTCAGGTCACATTAATAAATGAAAAATGGTTTTATTATTTTATGCAAGTACTCAGCAATTGTGTTGCCACAGGATTTGGTTCTTAGAAATAAAAAAAGCTGTATCAGTCCTGAATGTATCAATTCTGAGATGTTATGTCTGAGCTTCTTTTCTCATGCATGATAAAACACTAGTTTCTTAGATGAAGCATAGACTCATTATATGTACTCTCCACTTTGCTCTATTAATACTCTCACTTTGCTATCATGTATAATAAAACAGCTGCTGTAAAACATAAGTCAGATAATATCTGAAGGAAATAAAGAAGAGACTTGAAAGAAGGCTTTAGCTAGCTTTGCAAAACGTTATTCATCATATATCTGTACTATTATAAGTTCAGGTTTTCATTCCTTTTGTTTGATTTAATTATTTTGGATAAAATGTCAAGAGAGTAGGCAACTCTTCTATTTGATTTTTTCCTTTTTTTCTTTCTCCCTTATAGTGCATCACTGCATACAACATAATTTCATCTTCAGGCCAGCATGGCAGCTGAAAACAATGGGCAGCTAACATATGAAGGAGTATGTCTTCTACATAGGATGAACACTATCAACAGATTATAACCGACCTACACTTTTAGCAAAAGAGGAAAAAAATCAATTTTTAAAGACAAAGTTCTGAGTTCCTTGAAAACTGGGCATTTGTGCCCTATGGTTTACAAGCAAAGAGCCTAAAAACCATCTTACTGACTTTTATGACAATGAATTTACATAGAGCCTGAGAAGGACTATTCACTCTTTTGCAAGACAAAAAAAACCCAACAAAACTGCACAATTAAAGGGATACGGGCATAGGACTGCATGAACCTTGGGGGATCTGAGTACCTAAAAAGATAAAAAACATATAAATAAAAGTGGTGAGCTGGACTAACTGAAGTAGAAACTCCTGCTTGGCAGTTGGTTGAAAACAGAAATCCTTTGAAAGCAAGTGGGGAAAAAGAAAGGGATAGTAATAGCAACCAAAACAAACAAACAAAAAATTCCTCAATGAAAACACAGTCATTTTCACCACAGGTCTTAGTAAACTACATCATTTTGAATTCCCCAATTCTACCTTCGTCCTGCTCTTTGGTGAAGGAAAGAAAAAAAGCAATACCCTAGGTTTTATTGCTTCAAATGACCCAGTTCATCATGAGGTGATCTATCACTGTGTTAAATATGTGTTATATTTTGCCACAAACTGACCCTTCAGAGAACATTTAAAAGAGTTTCTAACGCTGAACTTTAAACTCACTTGTTCAAAGTGCTTTGTTCAGTTTAAATAAAAACATGTTGCTTACAATGGTTTTAAGCATGTTCTGCTAAATTAACAGAGGTAATACAAATACGCATTTAAAAATAATTTTTTGGCAAAAGCAAATTTACCTGAAACATTTAAGTAGGATTATACCGCCTATATTTCATTTGCCTAATTTTTACTACAAAATTTGAGATATTTGCCTTATAAAAATGAGAATTGCATTGCCTCTAGTTGTAACACGAGAAATAGACTAAACCAGAAAGAACTGTACCTGCAGCAAAGTTAAATATCACAAATGCACAGCCAGAACTGCTGGGAGTAAACTATGATGACTTTTAGGAAGGTAATGTCTAAGACAGTATGGTAATCAAACTGTAATATGGAAACATTAGAACAACTGGGTTTTTTAAATGACAGAAATTCTCTGATTGTTACGCATATTTAGGTTATATGATATACGATACCTGGAACACTGCCTTGTTGTTCATTATGTCTTTATGGCCCATCAGGATTTATAGATCTCTGTAGTAGAGAAACTCCACAATTCTCAAAGTGGGCTTCTGTTCTAAATGAAACCATTGATTTAAATACAAGTGAAGTCAACCTACTGCAGAGAACAGGATCCATTTTAGTGATATGAGAATGAGCTCCACAGATTGGTTGTGTTTATTGTCAGTTATATGATATTCACTTTATAAATTATTTAAAAAACAAAGATTGATCACATTGCAAGGCCCTCTGATTCACCAGAAAAACTGCTGTTTGTTTCTACATACCATATTCTTAATTTATTACAGTCATCATTGCTAATAAGTAATTTATTTGAATTACACAGGTAGATAAAAATTTATTCATATTACACCTTGTCAGTTCCCTAGTTCCTCATTAAAAATACTATATATATTTATATATAAATAATATATAAATACATATGTCACCAAATTATACTTTTAAATAAGATGTGGATTTTCAACCTAATAAATGGATATACTTTAAGGTAGCCTATTAATATGATTCTAATTTTTTCCCAGTATTTATTATGTGCTTATGGTTATATCTATAAGTAAAATATAACTAAAATGTGCTTTTCTGTGTAAGCCATTACGAGTTTACAAAATGCAACAAGATTGTAAAGTAGACTGTAGATTCTATAGAGGAATAAACAGTTTCAGGGGTAAAAAAAACTTGTTCAAATTATTTCAAATATTATATTTTTCAGTTCTGTTAATTCAGTTAGATTTTTAATAGAGTTTCTATTTTTCTCATGAAATTGCCTCTCTTATTTTTCATTCTTTCATTCATTGCAAGTACGTCTTTCTCCACTGCATGAGCACTGCTTTAATAGTTGTTTAAAAGTCCTTGTTTGCTAATTCCAACATCTGGGTCATCTGGAGGTAGGTCTACATTTATTCTTTTCTTCTGAAAAATAGGTCACATTTTTCTGATTCTCTGTTTGTAGAATAAAACACAGTGTTCTGTTGTATTGTGTCCTGTTCATTGTGGTATTATACTGTGGAGACTCTATATAAGAATCCTGTCATTTTCCTTTGAATAACACTTATTTTTGTAGCTGTTATTGCTTCATAGGTATTTAACTTGGCTGGATTCAATCTGCCAAGTCCTCAGGCAGCAGGTCAAATCTCAGTTCTTTATTTCCTAAGGTGTACTCTTCACTGTCTGCCCCATACGTATGTGGTTCAGGGATCAGCAGGAATATGGACAAAGTTTACATACAGAATTGGAATCTCTCCTCAACTTCAAGAGACTGTGGATCCTTCAAACTGTTTTCCAATTTGTCAGGCCAAAAACAATAAAAGTTTTTGCAGTACTGATTATAGTTAAACAGACTTCAGTGTCTAAAACAACTCACAAGAGCCAACATGACAATGCTGACAAATCTAGTTTATTTTAGGACCAGGCAACTCCACTAAAATAAGGAAATGCACCAAAGCCAAAGGCTGTCTCAGTAGCAAAGAATCCCAACTCTGGAGAGGTTGTGTGGAAGCGCCAACTATCCTCCCTCTATAAGGACACAAATTCTTACAGAGAAAAGAATTTGTGTTCATCAACATGTGCACAAAACTCCTCAGAAGCAGAGGGCCCAAAATGGAGCCTCAGTTGGGGTTTTTATACCTTGCTGGTCACACAGGCACATTATTGTGTGTTTACATATTACCAGGGGCCATCATAAAGGAAAAGAAAATCTAATCAGATGCAGTAATAATTTACTTAATTTTATTCTATAACGATGAAATAGAAAATAAAATTGACCAAAATATCAAATTATAAATCATGTTTTATAAGGTTTTTTATCATCAAAATGAATGGTCTTTTGCAAATGCATCTTGGAGATCAATTTGTCTATGTTCTTTCAATATTTGATATGATACATTTTACTGCATAATGAAAAGTATATTTTTAAAAAAGAAATTGACAGCTACTATCCTAAAATACAAGTTGTTTATGTTGGTTGATAAATGGTCATTTTACAAAAAGTCAATGCAGTGTTACTGAGGTATCTATTATAATTTTGCAAATAGTGTACACCTGTAATCATTCATTCTCATATCCCACTGACCAAAACAATGACCAATAATGTAGCTTAACACTAAAGCAGAAGAAAATAAAAGACAAAATTTTAATTATTTTGTCTACATTTGAATTCACAGGGAAGGCTTTTTCTATAAAGTGGTTAGTTGACATTTTTCATCAATTGAGTGTAGTTCTATGACTAGTTCATTGCAATCATAATTTTCTTCATCAAATTATATTTATATCTGTGTCTCAGTAAACATACCACATGCAGTAATCATAGCAGATAAATAGGGTTCAATTGTTAAAAAGTTTTCACAGAACCTGAAATGATGGTGCTTCCTAATCTACAGTTATTTGAAGGAAAATAATACAGTATAGCAATAGCATTAAAATGCAGATATGAATCACAGCCATATCTTACAGCAAAGGAACCAGAGAGGCCAGGCATGGATTTCTATTCCCCATCTGTAAGGGCTGTGGTAGGACATACTTTCTCCTATAAAGAATCACCAAAGTGTGCACAAAATACCTCAGAAGCAGGGAGCCCAGCACGGAGCCTCAGCTGGGGTCCCTTACGTTTTGCTCTCATGTACATATTTCCCCAGCAAACTAGCTTCAGTGGCATTGTCTGGGGAGGGGGCAGGGGAACCACATGAAAATAAAATGTCACTGTTATCAATATAATATTAAAAAGCTGTTAGTTAGGTACTGTCCCTAAATGAATAACTCACCTATTTTGGTCCATTCTTCCAAGTTTCAAAATTCCTCTAGAATCTTTCTGCTTTTGTCCCCTTTTCAGAGCCTCCTGGCAGTTGTATTTTGTGAGGAGTATATCTTTGTTATCTGAGGGAAGGACAGTTTGTTCAGCTCTTAGTCATAACACAAGCAGAGCCTCAATTTGTTACAACTAACATGGCCAGTGAGAGCAAAACTAGGAAAAGCATCTTGGTTCTGATAACCCAATCCACTATTTTTTCAAATGTTATTTTCTAATTTCTTTATTATTGAGTACTATAGAGCAAGATTTTAATTTTCATCACTGACAAGGAGAAATTTTTAAAAATTAGTCTCCAACCATATCATATTTCAATCTATTCAACTTTCCCACTCATTTAAGACGGACTAAGAAACAAATTATACTGGCTAGTGTTACTAAGACACTAATATTCAATATTAAATATCATGTATATCAAACTCACTTTATTATATAATAATTGCAACAATTAGTTAATGGAGCTGTCATAGGTAGTGTCCTGAACAATTCCTATGTATTGCCCTATCTAACTCTCAAGTGTCCTATAAATAAGTAGCTTTATTATTCTTATTTTATAAGTGAGAAAACTGAGGCAATATAGATTAAGTAACTTTTCTGATAACTTTCATCTAGTAAGCAACAGAGTCACATTTGAATCCCAAAGACTAGGAATGGACTACCAAAAAAAGAATAAAAAATAAAAAGTAAAAAAAAAAAAACCCAAACAAAAAAAGTACTAACTTCTGCTGTTAGCATCTCCCTTTACTAATGAATCATGACAGAAAGAAATGTCCACTTCCCACCAAGGACATGCTAAGCTCACAAGCATTTTGCTATTACATTTGCCGTCTATAGAAGGTGTCCATGATACTAAACCATAATATCTGTAAACTATCACCATTATTGCATTTATATTTTGGGTTAAACTGTTGACATGTTCGAAAGTTATAAACATCAATAATTGTGTTGCAGGACGATAATTACTGAGCTGGCAGCAACACTTCTATGTGGCCATGGGAGGGAATTAGAACATGAAGAATACAAATTTGCCCTTAATAAATTTATATAGCATTTTAAAGGATATAAGATTTCAACATAAGCAGAAAACAATATACAAAATATTACTTCATGAAATCATAAATAAGCAATTAACTACAGTTGAGAATAAGAGGAGACTTGAGCTGAAGTGCAGAAAGGAAGGAAAACTCAGAAATACAGTTATAGTTTTTGGCATCAAAACTATGCAAATGAAGGGACTGCCACGATAAAGAAGGTAGAGAGTAGCATATCAGAAGGAAAATAAAAACCCATAGGATCAACTTAAAGAATGAGGACATGGGGAATACTTGTACACAGAAGAAATTATATAGAGCTGATATATAGAGGACTTGAACAATAAAAGGTCATGGAAGTCAATGAAGAATATTTGAAAGAAGAAACAGGAGTCAATAATAATGCTATAGAGAATTCTAGATAAATGGAGTCTGGAAATAGGCACTTTGATGATTAGAAAGAGCTTAGGAATCTTCAACTTTTATTAAGGTGACTGGAGTGGCGTGCAACACATCAAGTATTACTTAGAAATGGGGAAGTGGAAATGTAAGAGATAGATGAATTTTACTTCTGAATTTAATATTGTCCATCACCTTAACAAGCTGTAATTTAAGATAAGGATGGTAAGACTAACATATTAGTAGGTTTATTGTGAGAGTTACGTGGAAAATTGAGATAACAAGAAAAATGTGTGAGGTGGTTGATAAATACCAATGAATCTCTGTTACTGAGTGACATACCTTCTATCATGACAATGGCATTTTTAAAGTTAGGTTTTGCCAAAATTGTAGGTGCCTTTATTCAAAATCTCAAGGGTGTGAAGTGCTCTTTTGAAAATCTTTTGACATAAGATTTGTAATCTATGTTTATCTTCAAAGGGTAATAATAATTTTTGGTGTGTGTTCCTGTTGTTGTTTATACATATATTTATAGATTTAAAAAAAAAATTTTGAAGGAGATTTATGTAGGCTTTTAATTATGAGAGGGAGAGTTTGAAGATCTATAAGAGTAAAGAAATGCAAAATAACATGAGGTCTCTAAAAGGGAAGGGGAACACAGGATAAAGGAAGAATTCACTTGTGAGTTGAAAAGCATGTGGCAGACTCCTTTCACTTTAGGCAAAAAGAAGAAAACTTGTTTCCAATAATACCCTAGATTCTTTTTCCATACGGCTTCTTATTATTCTGCCATTTCTCATAACCACTTTTAAAATAATTCAATAATCTAATCATGGTCCTTATCACATTGCTTTTCCTATTACTCTCAGGAGATATCCTTGTATTTTATTTCTCACAGAACTAAGTTTCCTGCCTGTATTAGTCAGCTACTGCTACATAACAAAACACCCCCAAAACACAGTGGCTGGGAGCAGTAAACATTTATTCTCATGCTCATAGGTCTACAGGTCAGCTAGAGTGGCTCTCAGGATTAATTGGAATTGCTTTACATTAGTCTGCATAGGTCAGCTGGGACTACCCTGTCCCATATGTCTATGCTGGCAGTGCAGGGGTTACCTGTGCTATGGTTTTCTCATCACAGAGGTCAGAAGCTCCAAGAGAGTGCACAGAAAGATGTGATGCGTCTTAAGGTCTGTCCTTGGATTTTGCACTGTGTTATTTCCATTGCCATTTCCATTGACCAAAGCAAGTCTCATGTCCAAATCTAAAACCAATGTATTTAGAAAAATACTGTGCCCATAGTGAGAAGTAGGGAGAAGTGAATATTTGCTGAACAATCATCTAACAATCAGAATTTACCCTCTTCTTTAGAAATATTCCACATGTTCTCTTGCACACAAAACACAGGTACTCCTATTCTAAGACCACTAGTAGACTTATCTGTCACAATGGTATCAGACTGTAAGACAAGAATCTCATCCTCTGCATCATGTCCAGGTGCAGATTCTCTTGACCTGAAGATTTATGAACCAAAGAGACAAGCCATTTACTCTCCACCTACCTAAGTTACAATGGTGAAACAAGCAAGGATATCCACAATAAATATTTTCATTCCACAATGAGAAGTATAAGAGGCAGAATTAATAGTTAATAGTCCACAAGAAGCCTAATTCCTGCTAGGCAAATGTTTCCAGATGCCCCTATCTTTGATTTAATTCCAGATTTGCTCCCTGAGAGTGGCTACCCATTCTCCATTGATCACTACCACACTTGGTGCTACCCTCTGGGAGGCCCTTCTTTATCTTTAATCCTCCTTAGCTACTTTTGAAGCAGTACTGCTTGGTGGATAAACAGCTTTCTCAGACTGCTTCTTGTCTGTACAAAGGTGGTGGCTCTGAGGTATTTTTACATTGATAGACTATCTCATTTGCTCTACGCTGGTAGTGATTTTGTTAATATAGATTTCTGTAAGCTGTGGATTTCTGATGTGTTTCATGCCAGTGAATTCCAACAGCCAAAAGGCAGAACCACAAGGATTTGGATTTTTGCTGTCGTTTGTTTGTCTGTTTGGGCATGCTGCTCTTTCTCTTTAAACATAATTATAGTTGATTTTACTTATCTGGCTTCTATAGGACCACACCCTTGTGCTTTCTAGTGGCTCTTTGTTCAGCTCAATAAATGAAGTTTAATTCACTTGGAGATCTTCACAAAGGGTGTTACATTCTTATCTAGTGCTCTGGATTTTTGTCTTTTTTCCTGAATCTATGTTGTAATGTTTTATGCCTATGATTTCAACCCTGCAATTTCTAGTTTCTCTATATTCCTTCCAAGTATGATTTAAAACCACACAGCTCTTTGACTCATTTTTTCCCCCTGTAGTATCTTACCAAATGCAACTAGCCATTTATGCTATGAAAACTTTCTTGCCCAATACTACAGTTTCCTTAGATATTTTTTTTATCTTCCAAGTTACCAGAGGCAAATGTTTTACCAGATGTTTTTCCATTACATAACACAGCTCACTATTATCCAGTCTCCAATAAGAGTTTCCTTGTTATCTATTAGCCAGTCTCAAAGCCAGTGTGACCTATTCTAGGTCATCCCCATTCTTAGCCACCAATTAATTTATTACTTAGCTATTGCTACATAAAATTCAGTGGTATACAACAATAACTATTTATTCTCAATGTGAATTCTTATTTATTCTCAAAAACTATTTATCTCCACAGGTGTTCATGTTGGTTGGAGGACTCTGCTCCATCTGTTTTATTTTGGGGCTCAGGCTAGAGGGGCAGAAGCTATGTGGGGTATGATCTTCATAGTGGAGGTCGAAAGTTCTCCGAGAGTTGAGGAGAAACACTTTATAAATCTTAAGACCTACATTTGGAACTCATGTCCTGCCTCCAGTGTTGAAAGCTCCTGTCATATGGGGAAACCCCAAATCAATAAGGTATGTAAATAGACTCTGCCTACAGCAGGGCAGGAAACATAGTGACTATTTGCTGAACAATAATGCAAACATTCACACTCCCTCACCTATTCTCATGTTCCCAGATCCTTGTCCATTTCCTTCCTTCAGCTATCACAGTGGGATAAGTGCCTTCCATCTTTACTCTGGTTCTATCCACATTCTGCCCTTTCAAGGATACTGTCATCATGCCATCTTTGTAATAGTTTCACTACCTTCTCTGACAGCAATTTCAGGCTTAATCCTAGTTTTGAAGTAACTTCTGGTTAAAAGTTCTCCCTTGGCACTATATTCTCTCTGATTGATTTCAGCTCTTGAAACCTATACCAACTATCCCCACCTCCCTGCCAAAGACACACACACAAAACATGGATACACATATGTACAAACAATACTACGAGTTCCTTTTATTTAGGGACCATATTTTACTCCTCTTTTTTTATAAATCCAAATCCATGTACAGTATATGTCACATAATAACTGATAAATGTTAAGCAAGTGAATAAGAGTTGAATAAGATTATGTGCTATTTTGTAGTTGAATAGTGGAATGTAATGTGGGGAAAATTTTTCTATCCACTCTCACAGTCAAAATGCTTTCGTTTCTTGTTAATGTCTTTGCCACTTAGCAGGTGAACTCAGGTTTGATTTACTTATTTTAATCAGCTGTGAGCCAGAGTGCTTGATCACTGGGCCTATTAAGCTCACATGAGATGTGGGACTCAGTGGCTAACAGCACTTATGAGAAAAGATTGTATATGTGGCATGAGCAGAAATCCTTGAACTCTGTGACACATGATTGGCTGTAGTCTCTGTGAAGGTAGGGTGAGGTCTGTGGTTTTCACCATTCTATCCAGCACTATCAAATAGTAAACGCGAAATGAGTGAGTAAATGAATGAATAAATGATCCTGGCTGATTTCCTTCTTCCAAATAATATGATTATCAGATAAGTGTCCTCTGCATCTATGTGGGATTATTGGGTATATTTTTTATTCAGGCATAAAACACACTACAAATATGAAACATTAGGCTCTCTTTCAAATTATAGTCACTATAAAACTACAAGATAGGAAATAATTTAGGAACTTAAAATTGAAAATGGGTTATATTTTTTCTTAAAAAATTTTATTTTTGAACAGATGTTTGTTAACCAGCTTTTACTGTATTGAAATATAGTTCATAGTTCCCTGCACTATATTGGCAATATCAACTGCCACTAATAAGCTGGGACATAAACTTCATTTATTAGCATTTTGAAATAAAAATGAGAAACCAATAAGGAAAAGAAAAAGAAATAACTATAATATTTCTCTTTTATCTTGTGCAGATGGAGGTTGACAGGAGAAACTTTGGTTCACTTATCAGACAAATTAATCATAACCTCCTCTACAACAAATACATATCTTGCCCCATTATTGCTTTACAATAAAATATAAAAGAGCAATTGAATGGCAAGATACTTCCCACTGGGGCAAACAAATTTTTTCTCTTTTCAATTTCCATGTACAAAATTGCTGATGTTCTTCAATAGATGTTCACTTATCAGAAAAAGCCAGCATTAGAAATTGGAAGCTGATAGAAAATTCACAAGAAAAATAACAGAAAGTTACCTTCATAAATCACATTACTTGATCAAAATCATTGCACATAAAAAGCATTAAGGGAGGGACCTTCAAGATGGAGGAGGAGTAAGATGTGGAGATCACGTTCCTACCCACAAATACATCAAAAATACATCTACATGTGGAACAACTTCTACACAACACCTACTGAACGCTGGCAGAAGACCTCAGACTCCCCACAAGTGGCAAACAGGGTCTTGGTGCTCCAGCCGGGTGTCAGTCCTGAGCCTCTGAGGTGGGAGAGCAGAGTTCAGGACATTGGTCCACCAGAGACTTCCCGGACCCCATAATATCAAACAGTGAAAGCTCTCCCAGAGATCTCCATCTCAATGCTAAAAACCACCTCCACTCAACAACTAGCAAGCTACAGTGCTGGACACCCCATGCCAAACAACTAGCAAGACAGGAACACAACACCACCCATTAGCAGACAGGCTGCCTAAAATCATAATAAGTTCACAGACACCCCAAAACACACCACCGGACATGGTCCTGCCCACCAGAAAGACACGATCCAGCCTAACCCAACAAAACACAGGCACCAGTCCCCTCTACCAGGAAGCCTACACAAGCCACTGAACAAACCTTACCCACTGGGGGCAGATATCAAAAACAACAGGCACTACAAACTTGCAGCCTGTGAAAAGGAGACCCCATATACAGTAAGTTAAGCAAAATGAGAAGACAGAGAAATACACAGCAGAAGAAGGAGAAAGGTAAAAACCCATAAGACCAAACAAATGAAGAGGAAATAGGCAGTCTACCTGAAAAAGAATTCAGAGTAATCATAGTAAAGATGATTCACAGTCTTGGAAATAGAATGGAGAAAATACAAGAAACGCTTAACAAGGACCTAGAAGAACAAACAAACAATGATGAACAACACAAAGAATGAAATTAAATTTTCTCTAGAAGGAATCAATAGCAGAATAACTGAGGTAGAAGAGCAGATAAGTGACTTGGAAGATAAAATAGTGGAAATAACTACCACAGAGCAGAATAAAGAAAAAAGAATAAAAATTGAGGACAGTCTCAGAGATCTGTGGGACAGCATTAAATGCACCAACGTTCGAATGACAGGGGTCCCAGAAGAAGAAGAGAACAAGAAAGGCACTGAGAAAATACTGGAAGATATTATAGTTGAAAACTTCCCTAATACGGGAAAGGAAATAGTCAATCAAGTCCAGGAAGCACAGTGAGTCCCATACAGGATAAATCCAAGGAGAAACACGCCAAGACACATATTATTCAAACTATCCAAAGTTAAATACAAAGAAAAAATATTAAAAGCAGCAAGGGAAAAACAACAAATAACATACAAGGGAATCCCCATAAGGTTAACAGCTGATCTTTCAGCAGAAACTCTGCAAGCCAGAAGGGAGTGGCAGGACATAGTTAAAGTGATGAAAGGGAAAAACCTACAACCAAGATTACTCTACCCAGCAAGGATCTCATTCAGATTCGACGAGGAAATCAAAACCTTTACAGACAAGCAAAAGCTGAGAGAATTCAGCACCACCAAACCAGCTTTACAACAGACGCTAAAGGAACTTCTCTAGGCAGGAAACACAAGAGAAGGAAAAGACCTACAATAACAAACCCAAAACAATTTAAAAAATGGCAATAGGAACATACATATTGATAATTACCTTAAATGTAAATGGATTAAATGCTCCCACCAAACGACATAGACTGCATGAATGGATACAAAAACAAGACCCATATATATGCTGTCTACAAGAGACGCTCTTCAGACCTAGAGACACATACAAAATGAAAGTGAGGGGACAGAAAAAGATATTCCATGCAAATAGAAATCAAAAGAAAGCTGGAGTAGCAATTCTCATATCAGACAAAATAGACTTTAAAACAAAGACCATTACAAGAGACAAAGAAGGACACTACATAATGATCAAGGGATCAATCCAAGAAGAGGATAAAACAATTGTAAATATTTATGCACCCAACATAGGAGCACCTCAATACATAAGGCAAATGCTAACAGCCATAAAAGGGGAAATTGACAGTAACACAATCATAGTAGGGGACTTTAACACCCCATTTTCACCAATGGACAGATCATCCAAAATGACAATAAGTAAGGAAACACAAGCTTTAAATGCCACATTACATAAGATGGACTTAACTGATATTTATAGGACATTCAACCAAAAACAACAGTACACTTTCTTCTCAAGTGCTCACGGAACATTCTCCAGGATAGATCATACCTTGGGTCACAAATCAAGCCTTGGTAAATTTAAGAAAATTGAAATCTTATCAAGTACCTTTTCTGACCACAACACTATGAGGTTAGATATCAATTAGAGGAAAAAAATCTGTAAAAAATACAAACACATGGAGGCTAAACAATACACTACTTAATAACCAAGAGATCATTGAAGGAATCAATCAAAGGGGAAATTTAAAAATACCTAGAAACAAATGACAATGAAAAAACGACGACCCAAAACCTATGGGATGCAGCAAAAGCACTTCTAAGAGGGAAGTTTATAGCAATACAATCCTACCTGAAGAAACAAGAAACATCTCAAATAAACAACCTAACCTTACACCTAAAGCAATTAGAGAAAGAAGAACAAACAGACTCCAAAGTTAACAGAAGGAAAGAATCCATAAAGATCAGATCAGAAATAAATGAAAAAGAAAGGATGGAAACAATAGCAAAGATCATTAAAACTAAAAACTGGCTCTTTGAGAGGATAACCAAAATTGATAAACCATTAGCCAGACTCATCAAGAAAAAAAGGAAGAATACTCAAATCAATAGAATTAGAAATGAAAAAGAAGATGTAAAAACCGACACTGCAGAAATACAAAGGATCATGAGAGATTACTACAAGCAACTATATGCTAATAAAATGGACAACCTGGAAGAAATGGGCAAATTCTCAAAAAAGAACAACCTTCTGAGACTGAACCTGGAAGAAATAGAAAATATAAACAGACCAATCGCAAGCACTGAAATTGAAACTGTGACTAAAAATCTTCCTAGAAACAAAAGTCCAGGACCAGATGGCTTCACAGGCGAATTCTATCAACCATTTAGAGAAAAGCTAACACCTATGTTTCTCAAACTCTTCCAAAATATAGCAGAGGGAGGAACACACCCAAACTTATTCTACGAGGCCACTTTCACCCTGATACCAAAACCAGACAAAGATGTCACAAAAAAAGAAAACTACAGGCCAATATCACTGATGAACATAGATGCAATAATTCTCAACAAAATACTAGCAAACAGAATCCAACAGCACATTAAGGGGATCATACAACACAAACAAGTGGGGTTTATATCAGGAATGGAAGGATTCTTCAATATACACAAATCAATGTGATACACCATATTAACAAACTGAAGGATAAAAACCATATGATAACCTCAAAAGATGCAGAAAAAGCTTCTGACAAAATCCAACACCCATTTAAAAACCCTTCAGAAAGTAGGCATAAAGGGAACTTACATCAACATATAAAGGCCATATATGACAAACCCACAGCCAACATCGTTCTCAATGGTGAAAAACTAAAACCTTTTCCTCTAAGATCAGGAACAAGACAAGGTTGCCCACTCTCACCACTATTATTCAACATAGTTTTGGAAGTTTTAGCCACAGCAATCAGAGAAGAAAAAGAAATAAAAGGAATCCAAATCGGAAAAGAAGAAGTAAAGCTGTCACTGTTTGCAGATGACATGATACTATACATAGAGAATCCTAAAGATGCTACCAGAAAACTCCTAGAGCTAATCAATGAATTTGGTAGAGTAGTAGGATACAAAATTAATGCACAGAAATCTCTTGCATTCCTATACACTAATGATGAAAAATCTGAAAGTGAAATTAAGAAAGCACTCCCATTTACCAATGCAACAAAAATAATAAAATATCTAGTAATAAACCTACCTAAGGAGACAAAAGACCTGTATGCAGAAAATTATAAGACACTGATGAAAGAAATTAAAGATGACACAAACAGATGGAGAGATATACCATGTTCTTGGATTGGAAGAATCAATATTGTGAAAATGACTCTACTACCCAAAGCAATCTACAGATTCAATGCAATCCTTATCAAACTACCACTGGCATTTTTCACAGAACTAGAACAAAAAATTTCACAATTTGTATGGAAACACAAAAGACCCCGAATAGCCAAAGCAATCTTGAGAATGAAAAATGGAGCTGGAGGTATCAGGCTCCCTGACTTCAGACTATACTACAAATCTACAGTAATCAAGACAGTATGGTACTGGCACAAAAACAGAAATATAGATCAATGGAACAGGATAGAAAGCCCAGAGATAAACCCACGCACATATGGTCACCTTATCTTTGATAAAGGAGGCAAGCATATACAGTGGAGAAAAGACAGCCTCTTCAATAAGTGGTGGTCGGAAAACTGGATAGCTACATGTAAAAGAATGAAATTAGAACACTCCCTAACACCATATATAGAAATAAACTCAAAATGGATTAAAGACCTAAATGTAAGGCCAGAAGCTATAGAACTCTTAGAGGAAAACATAGGCAGAACACTCTATGACATAAATCACAGCAAGATCCTTTTTGACCCACCTCCTAGAGAAATGGAAAAGAAAACAAAAATAAACAAATGGGACCTAATGAAACTTAAAAGCTTTTGCACAGCAAAGGAAACCATAAACAAGACGAAAAGACAACCCTCAGAATGGGAGAAAATATTTGCAAACGAAGCAGCTGACAAACGATTAATCTCTAAAATATACAAGCAGCTCTTGCAGCTCAATATCAAAAAAACAAACAACCCCATCCAAAAATGGGCAGAAGGCCTAAACAGACATTTCTCCAAAGAAGATATACAGATTGCCAACAAAGAAATGAAAGGATGCTCAATATCACTGATCATTAGAGAAATGCAAATCAAAACTGCAAAGTGATATCATCTCACACCGCTCAGAATGGCCTTCATCAAAAAATTTACAAACACTAAATGCTGGAGAGGGTGTGGAGAAAAGGGAACCCTCTTGCACTGTTGGTGGGAATGCAAATTGATACAGCCACTATGGAGAACAGTATGGAGGGTCTTTCACTATAAATAGAATTACCATATGACCCAGCAACCCCACTACTGGGCATATACCCTGAGAAAAGCGTAATTCAAAAAGAGTCATGTACCACAATGTTCACTGCAGCACTATTTACAACAGCCAGGACATGGAAGCAACCTACGTGTCCATCGACAATGAATGGATAAAGAAGATGTGGCACATATATACAATGTAATATTACTCAGCCATAAAAAGAAACGAAATTGAGTTATTTGCAGTGAGGTGGATGGACCTAGAAACTGTCATACAGAGTGAAGTAAGTTAGAAAGGGAAAAACAAATACCGTATGCTAACACATATATATGGAATCTAAAAAAAAAAAAAGTTCTGAAGAACCTAGGGGCAGGACAGGAATAAAGACACAAATGTAGAGAATGGACTTGAGGACACGGGGAGGGGGAAGGGTAAGCTGGGACTAAGTGAGAGAGTGGCATGGACATATATACACTACCAAATGTAAAATAGATAGCTACTGGGAAGCAGCTGCATAGCACAGGGAGATCAGGTCAGTGTTTTGTGACCACTAGAGCGGTGTGATAGGGAGGGAGGGAGGGAAACGCAAGAGGGAGGAGAAATGGGGATATATGTATATGTATAGCTGATTCACTTTGTTATACAGCAGAAACTAACACACCACTGTAAAGCAATTATACTCCAATAAAGATGTTTTTTAAAAAAAAAAGCATTAAGGAATCTCTATTGTAACTCAAATCACATTTCTAAAAGACTTTCCCAAGATTTGTTTCAGTTTTGACCTACACACACACACACACACTGTTAACATAATGGGGGGACTTCTTAAGGATTTAAACATAGATCAGTGCACACTAGGGTTGTGCGTTTTCCAGCATATAATAAATACATAATTATTTTGTGTCAGAGGATGGAATTTAGTTTTTACAACAAAGAGAATTTCATGAAATAGTCAGTTTTGAACTACATTTTTAAAGCAAGTGAATGAAGAAAAAAATGATTGTCAAAGAAAACTTTTCCCCAAATTAAAAGTACAATATACAGAGGTTAAATGTAAAAAGTATAGAGGCTAAAAATATGTATTAAATTATTTTAAAATAATTAATATTTCCATCCAATTAAAGGAGGATATACACATTACTACTGAATAAAAAGTATTAATCTTAATACATATACTGAATTGCCTTAAAATCCAAACTCAAAAACTTGGAATCAAAGTTTGCAAAGAGGATGATTTGAAAATCCTAATAGAATCAGCTGGCTGCCTTGTAGTGAAAATCTAACTGAAAACACAAACTACTGGGAAGGGATCTAACTTTTATCGAAAGCCTGCTATATACTAGGTACCTAGTGATTTTCTGTGAATTATTTAATTTGGTACTCACAACAGGTGAAGTAGGATCAATTATCCTCAGTTTACAAATGAGGAAACTAAGGCTCAGAATATAAAGCTTAAAAGATCTGAACTCTCACATATAAATAACAGAGGCAAGATTGAAACCAAAGAATTCTGTGACTCCAGAGGTTTTCCTTTTCAGCAACATATTGTCTCCCTGATAATATATTTTGCCTTGCAGAAATCTCAATAGCAGTAAGAGCAATAAGAAATGTTCACCGGGGGAGGAGAGAAGATGGCGGAAGAGTAAGACGCGGAGATCACCTTCCTTCCCACAGATACAGTAGAAATACATCTACACGTGGAACTGCTCCTACAGAACACCCACTGAACGCTGGCAGAAGACGTCAGACCTCCCAAAAGGCAAGAAACTCCCTCGTACTTGGGTAGGGCAAAAGAAAAAAGAAATAACAGAGAAAAAAGAATAGGGACGGCACCTGCACCAGTGGGAGGGAGCTGTGAAGGAGGAAAGATTCCCACGCACTAGGAAGCCCCTTCGCGGGCAGAGACTGCAGGTGGCAGAGGGGGGAAGCTTCAGAGCCACGGAGGAGAGCGTAGCCACAGGGGTGTGTATGGCAAAGCAGAGAGATTCCCGCATGGAGGATCAGTGCCGAGCAGCACTCACCAGCCTGAGAAGCTTGTCTGCTCCCCCGCCGGGGCGGGCGGGGCTGGGAGCTGAGGCTCGAGCTTCCATCGGATCGCAGGGAGAGGACTGGGGTTGGCTGCGTGAACACAGCCTGAAGGGGTTAGTGCACCACAGCTAGCCGGGAGGGAGTCCGGGAAAAAGTCTGCAGCTGCCGAAGAGGCAAGAGACTTTTTCTTGCCTCTTTGTTTCGGGGCATGCAAGGAGAGGGGATTCAGAGCGCCGCCTAAACGAACTCCAGAGATGGGCGCGAGCCGCGGCGATCAGCGCAGACCCCAGAGACGGGCGTGAGACGCTGGGGCTGCTGCTGCCGCCTCCAAAAATCCTGTGTGCGAGCACAGGTCACTCTCCACACCTCCCCTCCCGGGAGCCTGTGCAGCCCGCCACTGCCAGCGTCCCGTGATTCAGGGACAACTTCCCCGGGAGAACGCATGGCGCGCCTCGGGCTGCTGCAACGTCACGACGCCTCTGCCGCCGCAGGCTCGCCCCGCCTCCTCCGTACCGCTCCCTCCCCCCAGCCTGAGTGAGCCAGAGCCCCCGAAGAAGCTGCTCCTTTAACCCCGTCCTGTCTGGGCGGGGAACAGACGCCCTCAGGCGACCTACACGCAGAGGCGGGTCCAAATCCAAAGCTGATCCCCAGGAGCTGTGCGAACAGAGAAGAGAAGGGGAAATCTCTCCCAGCAGCCTCAGAAGCAGCGGATTAAAACTCCACAAACAACTTGATGTGATGCATCTGTTGAATACCTGAATAGACAACGAATCATCCCAAATTCAGGAGGTGGACTTTGGGAGCAGGATATATTAATTTTTCCCCTTTTCCTTTTTTTGTGAGTGTATATGTATATGCTTCTGGGTGAGATTTTGTCTGTATAGCTTTGCTTTATAATAGTTTTATTTTACTTCACTATATTATAGCTTCTTTCTTTCTTTCTATTTTTTCTCCCTTTTACTCTGAGCCGTGTGGGCGAAAGGCTCTTGGTGCTCCAGCCAGGCATCAGGGCCGTACCTCTGAGGTGGGAGAGCCAACTTCAGGACACTGGTCCACAAGAGACCTCCCAGCTCCACGTAATACCAAACGGCAAAAATCTCTCAGAGATCTCCATCTCAACATCAAGACCCAGCATCACTCAATGACCAGCAAGCTACAGTGCTGAGTACCCTATGCCAAACAACTAGCAAGACAGGAACACAGCCCCATCCATTAGCAGAGAGGCTGCCTAAAATCATAATAAGGCCACAGACACCCCAAAATACACCACCAGACGTGGACGTGCCCACCAGAAAGACAAGATCCAGCCTCATCCACCAGAACTCAGGCACTAGTTCCCTCCACCAGGAAGCCTACACAACCCACTGAACCAACCTTAGCCACTGGGGACAGATACCAAAAACAACGGGAACTACGAACCTGCAGCCTGTGAAAAGGAGACCCCAAACACAGTAAGATAAGCAAAATGAGACGACAGAAAAACACACAGCAGATGAAGGAACAGGGTCAAAACACACCAGACTTAACAAATGAAGAGGAAATAGGTAGTCTACCTGAAAAAGAATTCAGAATAATGATAGTAAGGATGATCTGAAATCTGGGAAATAGAATAGACAAAATGCAAGAAACATTTAACAAGGACGTAGAAGAACTAAAGAGGAACCAAGCAACGATGAAAAACACAATAAATGAAATTAAAAATACTCTAGATGGGATCAATAGCAGAATAACTGAGGCAGAAGAAAGGATAAGTGACCTGGAAGATAAAATGGTGGAAATAACTACTGCAGAGCAGGATAAAGAATAAAGAATGAAAAGAACTGAGGACAGTCTCAGAGACCTCTGGGACAACATTAAACGCACCAACATTCGAATTATAGGGGTCCCAGAAGAAGAAGAGAAAAAGAAAGGGACTGAGAAAATATTTGAAGAGATTATAGTTGAAAACTTCCCTAATATGGGAAAGGAAATAGTTAATCAAGTCCTGGAAGCACAGAGAGTCCCATACAGGATAAACCCAAGGAGAAACACGCCAAGACACATATTAATCAAACTGTCAAAAATTAAATATAAGGATAACATATTAAAAGCAGCAAGGGAAAAACAACAAATAACACACAAGGGAATCCCCATAAGGTTAACAGCTGATCTTTCAGCAGAAACTCTGCAAGCCAGAAGGGAGTGGCAGGATATACTTAAAGTGATGAAGGAGAAAAACCTACAACCAAGATTACTCTACCCAGCAAGGATCTCATTCAGATGTGATGGAGAAATTAAAACCTTTACAGACAAGCAAAAGCTGAGAGAATTCAGCACCACCAAACCAGCTTTACAACAAATGCTAAAGGAACTTCTCTAGGCAAGAAACACAAGAGAAGGAAAAGACCTACAATAACAAACCCAAAACATTTAAGAAAATGGGAATAGGAACAAACATATCGATAATTACCTTGAATGTAAATGGATTAAATGCTCCCACCAAAAGACACAGGCTGTCTCAATGGATACAAAAACAAGACCCATATATATGCTGTCTACAAGAGACCCACTTCAGACCTAGAGACACATACAGACTGAAAGTGAGGGGGTGGAAAAAGATATTCCATGCAAATGGAAATCAAAAGAAAGCTGGAGTAGCAATTCTCATATCAGACAAAATAGACTTTAAAATAAAGACTATTACAAGAGACAAAGAAGGACACTATATAATGATCAAGGGATCGATCCAACAGGAAGGTATAACAATTGTAAATATTTATGCACCTAACATAGGAGCACCTCAATACATAAGGCAAATACTAACAGCCATAAAAGGGGAAATGGACAGTAACACAATCATAGTAGGGGGCTTTAACACCCCACTTTCACCAATGGACAGATCATCCAAAAGGAAAATAAATAAGGAAACACAAGCTTTAAATGATACATTAAACAAGATGGACTTAATTGATATTTATAGGACATTCCACCCAAAAACAACAGAATACACATTTTTATCAAGTGCTCATGGAACATTCTCCAGGATAGATCATATCTTGGGTCACAAATCAAGCCTTGGTAAATTTAAGAAAATTGAAATCATATCAAGTATCTTTTCTGACCACAATGCTATGAGACTAGTTATCAATTACAGGAAAAGATCTGTAAAAAATACAAACACATGGAGGCGACACAATACACTACTTAATAACGAAGTGATCACTGAAGAAATCAAAGGGGAAATCAAAAAATACCTATAAACAAATGACAATGGAGATACGACGACCCAAAACCTATGGAACGCAGCAAAAGCAGTGCTAAGAGGGAAGTTTATAGCAATACAAGCCTACATTAAGAAACAGGAAACATCTCGAATAAACAACCTAACCTTGCACCTAAAGCAATTAGAGAAAGAAGAACAAAAAAACCCCAAAGCCAGCAGAAGGAAAGAAATCATAAAGATTAGGTCAGAAATAAATGAAAAAGAAATGAAGGAAACAGTAGCAAAAATCAATGAAACTAAAAGCTGGTTCTTTGAGAAGATAAACAAAATTGATAACCATTAGCCAGACTCATCAAGAGAAAAAGGGAGAAGACTCAAATCAATAGAATTAGAAATGAAAAAGGAGAAGTAACCACTGACACTGCAGAAATACAAAAGATCATGAGAGATTACTACAAGCAACTCTATGCCAATAAAATGGACAACCTGGAAGAAATGGACAGATTCTTAGAAATGCACAACCTGCCGAGACTGAACCAGGAAGAAATAGAAAATATGAACAGACCAATCACAAGCACTGAAATTGAAACTGTGATTAAAAACCTTCCAACAAACAAAAGCCCAGGACCAGATGACTTCACAGGCGAATTCTATCAAACATTTAGAGAAGAGCTAACACCTATCCTTCTCAAACTCTTCCAAAATATTGCAGAGGGAGGAACACTCCCAAACTCATTCTACGAGGCCACCATCACCCTGATAGCAAAACCAGACAAAGATGTCACAAAGAAAGAAAACTACAGGCCAATATCACTGATGAACATAGATGCAAAAATCCTCAATAAAATACTAGCAAACAGAATCCAACAGCACATTAAAAGGATCATACACCATGATCAAGTGGGGTTTATCCCAGGAATGCAAGGATTCTTCAATATACACAAATCAATCAATGTGATACACCATATTAACAAATTGAAGGAGAAAAACCATATGATCATCTCAATAGATGCAGAGAAAGCTTTCGACAAAATTCAACACCCATTTATGATAAAAGCCCTGCAGAAAGTAGGCATAGAGGGAACTTTCCTCAACATAATAAAGGCCATATATGACAAACCCACAGCCAACATTGTCCTCAATGGTGAAAAGCTGAAACCATTTCCACTAAGATCAGGAATGAGACAAGGTTGCCCACTCTCACCACTATTATTCAACATAGTTTTGGAAGTGTTAGCCACAGCAATCAGAGAAGAGAAAGAAAAGGAATCCAAATTGGAAAAGAAGAAGTAAAGCTGTCACTATTTGCAGATGACATGATACTATACATAGAGAATCCTAAAGATGCTACCAGAAAACTCCTAGAGATAATCAATGAATTTGGTAAAGTAGCAGGATACAAAATTAATGCACAGAAATCTCTTGCATTTCTATACACTAATGACGAAAAATCTGAAAGTGAAATTAAGAAAACACTCCCGTTTACCATTGCAACAAAAAGAATAAAATATCTAGGAATAAACCTACCTAAGGAGACAAAAGACCTGTATGCAGAAAATTATAAGACACTGATGAAAGAAATTAAAGATGATACAAATAGATGGAGAGATATACCATGTTCCTGGATTGGAAGAATCAACATTGTGAAAATGACTCTACTACCCAAAGCCATCTACAGATTCAATGCAACCCCTATCAAACTACCACTGGCATTTTTCACAGAACTAGAACAAAAAATTTCACAATCTGTATGGAAACACTAAAGACCCCGAATAGCCAAAGCAATCTTGAGAACGAAAAATGGAGCTGGGGGAATCAGGCTCCCTGACTTCAGACTATATTACAAAGCTTCAGTAATCAAGACAGTTTGGTAGTGGCACAAAAACAGAAATATAGATCAACGGAACAGGATAGAAAGCCCAGAGATAAACCCACACACATATGGTCACCTTATCTTTGATAAAGGAGGCAAGCATATACAGTGGAGAAAAGACAGCCTCTTCAATAAGTGGTGCTGGGAAAATTGGACAGGTACATGTAAAAGTATGAAATTAGAACACTCCCTGACACCATGCACAAAAATAAACTCAAAATGGATTAAAGACCTAAGTGTAAGGGCAGACACTATCAAACTCTTAGAGGAAAACATAGGCAGAACACTCTATGACATACATCACAGCAAGATTCTTTTTGACCCAGCTCCCAGAGAAATGGAAGTAAGAACACAAATAAACAAATGGGACCTAATGAAACTTAAAAGCTTTTGCACAGCAAAGGAAACCATAAACAAGACCAAAAGACAACCATCAGAATGGGAGAAAATATTTGCAAATGAAGCAACTGACAAAGGATTAATCTCCAAGATTTACAAGCAGCTCATGCAGCTCAATAAGAAAAAAAAGAACAACCCAATCCAAAAATGGGCAGAAGACCTAAATAGACATTTCTCCAAAGAAGATATACAGATGGCCTACAGACACATGAAAGAATGCTCAACATCATTAATCATTAGAGAAATGCAAATCAAAACTACAATGTGATATAATCTCACACCGGTCAGAATGGCCGTCATCAAAAAATCTAGAAACAATAAATGCTGGAGAGGGTGTGGAGGAAAGGGAACACTCTTGCACTGTTGGTGGGAATGTAAATTGATACAGCCACTATGGAGAACAGTATGGAGGTTCCTTAAAGAACTACAAATAGAACTACCATACGACCCAGCAATCCCACTACTGGGCATATACCCTGAGAAAACCATAGGTCAAAAAGAGTCATGTACCAAAATGTTCATTGCAGCTCTATTTACAATAGCCAGGACATGGAAGCAACCTAAATGTCCATCGACAGATGAATGGATAAAGAAGAAGTGGCACATATATACAATGGAATATTACTCAGCCATAAAAAGAAATGAAATGGAGGTATTTGTAATGAGGTGGATGGAGTTAGAGTCTGTCATACAGAGTGAAGTAAGTAAGAAAGGGAAAAACAAATACAGTATGCTAACACATATATACGGAATCTAAGGAAAAAAAAAAAAAAAAAGGCCATGAAGAACCTAGTGGCAAGACGGGAATAAAGACACAGACCTACTAGAGAATGGACTTGAGGATATGGGGAGGGGGTGGGGTGAGATGTGACAGGATAAGAGAGTGTCATGGACATATATACACTACCAAATGTAAAATAGATAGCTAGTGGGAAGCAGCCGCATAGCACAGGGAGATCAGCTCGGTGCTTTGTGACCACCTAGAGGGGTGGGATGGGGAGGGTGGGAGGGAGGGAGATGCAAGAGGGAAGAGAAATGGGAACATATTGTATATGTATAACTGATTCACTTTGTTATAAAGCAGAAGCTAACACACCATTGTAAGGCAATTATACTTCAATAAAGATGTTTGGAAAAAAAAAAAAAAAGAAATGTTCACCATCAAAGTCCTTAATTTTCCCTGTGCATTGGCTGGACAACTAATGAGAGAGGTGCTGCAGACGTCAGGGCATAGTGCTTTTAGAGAGAACCAGAAACACAAACTAGACATAAAGATATAAATAGATGTTTGGGAATATTTATATGCATAGAGTAGTTGAAAATATGCGTTTCGAATATAAGCCCCCCACAGGACAGACAGATGGCTGGGCCTGAGAGATAATGATGAATAAGGCAGGAGGAAGATTATTCAGAATAAGGAATATTAAAAGAGTTCAGCACTCAAAAATAATAATAATAAAGGAAAAGTGGAGAAGGAAACATTATCAAAGTTAGACACTGCAAGAAGTTCTTCCACAAAGAGAAGTACTATCTATGGAACCACTTTATATTTTTATCATTTGCTTGAAATTGTAGGGGAACAAGTTGCAGTTCTTGCCCCCAAGCTCTGATAATGTGGATTAGTAGTGAGAAAGTATAAGGGTAGATGTTTTCCCTTTTTTCCTCTCCACCCAGATTGAGGGCAGAGGCAGACAATTATCTCACTATCCCTCATGGTAAGGAGCCCTGCAGACTTTAGTTGAATCAAATCTATACAGTGGTCTCCAATTCCATCACCCACCCTACATAGGATTTACAAGTGTGAATGGGCAGCCTGATAAAACCACTAAGATCTAGAATATTAGAGCCAGGGAGAGACATTCCAGTCTTTATATCACAGTGTTTGTGTGCGTTCTTGTCATTTCAGGTCTCCAAAAAAAAAATCCCCTTATATTGCCACTACCTCAATATTGTTTTTGCATCAGTATGCTTCCAAATACACTTATCTTGTCTATGGATTCAGATATCAACTCTATGGGAATGAATCACAAAATTAAATCTCTTAAGCATGAAGAACATATCTCTATGTGCACATTGGATATTCTTGTCTCATATTCAGCATGTGTAAAATGTGGTCCAGAATTTCAAGCTTACAGCATCCTAGCTATATGAAATCAAATTACCTAACTTCCCTGTGCCTCAATTCCCTCATCTCTAAAACTGGAATAAAATAACCCTTCCTTGTACAGTTGTCCTAGAACCAA